>NC_068433.1:40630490-40780490 GCF_023373465.1 Oncorhynchus keta | reverse complement strand
CTTCAGCTGACATATAGGCAAGTATAATAAAATGTGTTCTTTTGCCAGACATCTAACAGCATCTAAGAGCATCCAACGTCACACACACATCCATCACGCACACATCAAACAAAGATCATACCACACACATACATCAGATGCTCATTAACATGAAACGTCTGCAGCAGACAGACAGACAGCCAGCATCATGTACTTGATGGAGGTGTCAAACCATTTAATGCACAGACAGACAGACATCCATGTAGTACCAACCCCACCAAGCAACTCGCTATAACTAGGCTAATCATATATCCTGGCCTAAGGTTGATACATACATCTCCCAGGTTTTCCAGAGATCCTGGAAAACCTGCAAAATCGGTAGTGTATCAAATAATTGTTCTCCCCACTGTATATTCAATGTGCGGGACAAAATTGAAGCTATGATAAACGACTTGGAGCTCTTCTCTGTCTGCATTAACCTCTTGGTCCTACCTGGCACGCAGGCGTCCCATCTAGAGCTCTGGAAATGCAAAGGCGCTACGCTAAATGCTAATAGTATTAGTTAAAACTCAAACGTTCATTAAAATACACATGCAGGGTATTGAATTAAAGCTACACTCGTTGTGAATCCAGGCAACAAGTCCGATTTTTAAAATGCTTTTCGGCGAAAGCATGAGAAGCTATTATCTGATAGCATGTAACACCCCAAAAGACCTGCAGGGGACGTAAACAAAATAATTAGCATAGTCGTCGCTACACAAACCGCACAAATAAAATATAAAACATTCATTACCTTTGACCATCTTCTTTGTTGGCACTCCTAGATGTCCCATAATCACTATTGGGTCTTTTTTTCGATTAAATCGGTCCATATATAGCCTAGATATCGATCTATGAAGACTGTGTGATAAACGGAAAAAAATAGCGTTTCATAACGTAACGTCATTTTTTTAAATTCAAAAAGTCGACGATAAACTTTCACAAAACACTTCGAAATACTTTTGTAATGGAACGTTAGGTATTAGTACACGTTAATAAGCGATAAAATTCATCAGGAGGCGATGTCAATTCTATAGGTGTCTGTTTCGAAAAAATGTCTTGGAGAGAGCTCGACCAAAACATCCGGTCGGAGACCGGAGGGAATCGATTCCCTTGATTCGGTTAGACCAAGAATCAATTGCGAATCAAATGACAAGACTCTAGACAACGTGTGGAAGCTGTAGGCACTGCAACCTCGGCCTCATTTAATTTGATTCACTTTGAACAATTCCTTGAAGTCGCGGATGGATATTTTTTTCCATTTTCAGTGATCAGATATTCCTGCACTTTTCGATGAAACGCACGTTGTGTTATAGTCACAGCCGTGATTTAACCAGTTTTATAAACGTCTGAGTGTTTTCTATCCACACATACTAATCATATGCATATACTATATTCCTGGCCTGAGTAGCAGGGCGCTGAAATGTTGCGCGATTTTTAACAGAATGTTCGAAAAAGTAGACGGAAAAGACGAAAAAGTAACACGGACCAGGATGTCTTGCTCCCAGGCAGACTAAATAACTTTTTTGCCCGCTTTGAGGACAATACAGTGCCACTGACACGGCCTGCAACGAAAACATGCGGTCTCTCCTTCACTGCAGCCGAGGTGAGTAAGACATTTAAATGTGTTAACCCTCGCAAGGCTACAGGCCCAGACGGCATCCCCAGCCGCGCCCTCAGAGCATGCGCAGACCAGCTGGCCGGTTTGTTTACGGACATATTCAATCAATCCCTATACCAGTCTGCTGTTCCCACATGCTTCAAGAGGGCCACCATTGTTCCTGTTCCCAAGAAAGCTAAGGTAACTGAGCTAAACGACTACCGCCCCGTAGCACTCACTTCCGTAATCATGAAGTGCTTTGAGAGACTAGTCAAGGACCATATCACCTCCACCCTACCTGACACCCTAGAACCACTCAAATTTGCTTACCGCCCAAATAGGTCCACAGACGATGCAATCTCCACCACACTGCACACTGCCCTAACCCACCTGGACAAGAGGAATACCTATGTGAGAATGCTGTTCATCGACTACAGCTCGGCATTCGACACCATAGTACCCTCCAAGCTCGTCATCAAGCTCGAGACCCTGGGTCTCGACCCCGCTCTGTGCAACTGGGTACTGGACTTCCTGACGGGCCGCCCCCAGGTGGTGAGGGTAGGCAACAACATCTCCTCCCTGCTGATCCTCAACACGGGGGGCCCACAAGGGTGCGTTCTGAGCCCTCTCCTGTACTCCCTGTTCACCCACGACTGCGTGGCCACGCACGCCTCCAACTCAATCATCAAGTTTGCGGACGACACAACAGTGGTAGGCTTGATTACCAACAACGACGAGACGGCCTACAGGGAGGAGGTGAGGGCCCTCGGAGTGTGGTGTCAGGAAAATAACCTCACACTCAACGTCAACAAAACTAAGGAGATGATTGTGGACTTCAGGAAACAGCAGAGGAAACAACCCCTATCCACATCGATGGAACAGTAGTGGAGAGGGTAGAAAGTTTTAAGTTCCTCGGCATACACATCACAGACAAACTGAATTGGTCCACTCACACTGACAGCGTCGTGAAGAAGGCGCAGCAGCGCCTCTTCAACCTCAGGAGGCTGAAGAAATTCGGCTTGTCACCAAAAGCACTCACAAACTTCTACAGATGCACAATCGAGAGCATCCTGGCGGGCTGTATCACCGCCTGGTACGGCAACTGCTCCGCCCTCAACCGTAAGGCTCTCCAGAGGGTAGTGAGGTCTGCACAACGCATCACCGGGGGCAAACTACCTGCCCTCCAGGACACCTACACCACCCGATGTTACAGGAAGGCCATGAAAGATCATCAAGGACATCGACCACCCGAACCACTGCCTGTTCACCCCGCTATCATCCAGAAGGCGAGGTCAGTACAGGTGCATCAAAGCTGGGACCGAGAAACTGAAAAACAGCTTCTATCTCAAGGCCATCAGACTGTTAAACAGCCACCACTAACATTGAGTGGCTGCTGCCAACACACTGTCATTGACACTGACCCAAATCCAGCCACTTTAATAATGGGAATTGATGGGAAATGATGTAAATATATCACTAGCCACTTTAAACAATGCTACCTTATATAATGTTACTTACCCTACATTATTCATCTCATATGCATACGTATATACTGTACTCTACATCATCGACTGCATCCTTATGTAATACATGTATCACTAGCCACTTTAACTATGCCACTTTGTTTACTTTGTCTACATACTCATCTCATATGTATATACTGTACTCGATACCATCTGCTGTATGCTGCTCTGTACCATCACTCATTCATATATCCTTATGTACATATTCTTTATCCCCTTACACTGTGTATAAGACAGTAGTTTTGGAATTGTTAGTTGGATTACTTGTTGGTTATCACTGCATTGTCGGAACTAGAAGCACAAGCATTTCGCTACACTTGCATTAATATCTGCTAACCATGTGTATGTGACAAATAAAATTTGATTTGATTTGATTTTAACAGGTTTAACAAGGACAACACACAGGTCTTTACATCATTGTATGATTTTTGTGTGCAAATTAACTCAAGCTTACGGACAATGTCAAATGTGACATAGCGAAGGACCTGAGTGAGTTGGGTGCACAATTACACGGGTTCTTTCCAGAAACGGATGACACAAACAACTGGATTCGTTATCCCTTTCATGCCCTGCCTCCAGTCCACATACCGATATCTGAACAAGAGAGCCTCATCGAAATTGCAACAAGCAGTTCTGTGAAAATTGAATATAATTTGAAGCCACTGCCAGATTTCTGGATCAGAGTATCCTGCCTTGGCAAATCGTGCTGATAAGACACTGATGCCCTTTGCAACCAAGTACCTATGTGAGAGTGGATTCTCGGCCCTCACTAGCATGAATACAGGCACAGACTGTGGAAAATCATTTAAGACTGAGACTCTCTCCAATACAACCCAACATTGCAGAGTTATGTGCATCCTTTCAAGCACACCCTTCTCGTTATTCACAATTTTTGATGAACAAATAAGGTCTTATATGTAAGACGGTTAAATAAATAGAAAAATGATTGATTATATTATTATTTGTACCCTGGTCCTATAAGAGCTCTTTGTCACTTCCCACCAGCCGGTTTGTGACAAATACTCACACGTATTCTTATGTTTAATAAATGTATCGTATAGTGTGTGTGTGTGGCAGGCTTACAATAATGGCAAAAAACAACATTTGAGAGTGTACTGACCCTGGTGCTAGAGGGGGTACGCAGCTGGAGGTTGAATGTTTGAAGGGGTACAGAAATCTAAAATGTTTGGGAACCACTGCATTATCGCAAACCTTAACCCTTACCTTAACGATTCGGAATGAGGGCCTAATCTTGATGTTTTAACCAATTATTTATATATACACTAGATGACAGATAGCATGTGTTGAAGCCTCTGTTTCTCCATCTTGGCACTCCCCCACCATTGTAAAAAATAGAAATCCACTTATTAATAACTTCTTCGGGATAGGGGGCAGCATTTTCACTTTTGGATAAATAGCGTGCCCAAATTCAACTTCCTGCTACTCATCCCCAGAATATAAGATATGCATATCATTAGTAGACGTTTCTAAAACTGTTTGAATCATGTCTGTGAGTATAACAAAACGTATGTAGCAGGCAAAACCCTGAGGCCAAATCATTCAGATTTTTTGGAGGTCACTGTCTATTCAATGAATTTTAATTGGGAAACCAGATTTCTGAGGGACTTGTTTGCAGTTCCTGTCGCTTCCACTGGATGTCACCAGTCTTTAGAAATTGGTTGAGGTTATTCCTTTGTGTAATGAAGAAGTACGGCCATCTTGAACAAGTGTCACATCATGTGTACTGTTTGATAGAGGCGCAAGACAGAAAGCATGCTTCAGTTTGTTGTCTTCCTGTATTGAACACACATCATCCCGTCTTCAATTTTATCGATTATTTACGTTTAAAAATACCTTTGAGATATTTTGTAGTGACGTTGGTCAAGTTGGAACCAGTGTTTTTCTGGATCAAACGTGCCAAATAAATTGATATTTTGGATATATATGAATGGAATTAATCGAACAAAAGGACCATTTGTGATGTTTATGGGACATATTGGAGTGCCAATAAAAGAAGCTCGTCAAAGGTAAGGCATGATTTATATTTTATTCCTGCGTTTTGTGTCGCGCCTGCAGTTGAAATATGCTACTCTCTCATCATTTACTGTTGCGCTATCATCAGATAATAGCATCTTATGCTTTCGCCGAAAAGCGTTTTTGAAATCTGACATGTTGGTTGGATTCACAACGAGTGTAGCTTTAATTTGGTATCTTACATGTGTGATTTAATGAAAGTTTGATTTTATAGTATTTTATTCGAATTTGGCGCTCTGCATTTTCCCTGGCTATTGGCCGATCCCAGAAAGTTTTTTTAAATATCTACATTCTTACCATGTACTCTATTACAGACACCTTAATGCATACCTTTATAGCATCTAATTCTGCAGTGAGGCTGTGAGTGCTTGATGTTTTTCTCTGCCTGGTAGCAGCTGCATTTCCTCTCTCTCCCACACACAAACATCAACACCAGTGGCGGTCAGAGGACGATTTTTTTGTTCATGAGCATGGCCTTATTTCTATTACTTTCACGCCCTAACCGTAGAGAGCCCTCTGGGTTCTCTATGGTGTATAGGTCAGAGCGTGACTAGAGGGGCTTCTAGCGTTTGTATTTCTATGTTGGTGGTTTGTATGGTTCCCAATTAGAGGCAGCTGGTAATCGTTACCTCTAATTGGGGATCATATTTACCACCTGCTTTTGTTGGATATTGTTTGTGTTAGTGTTTTGTTGCACTACGGCGTTCACGCTCGGGTTATGTTTATTGTTTATTTTGTAGTTTCACTGTTAAATAAAGTATGTGGAACTCAACTCATGCTGCGCCTTGGTCCGTCCATTATGACGATCGTGACAATTACAGCATGTTGGATGACTGTCATTCATATTCCATTTACCCAGTTCAATGTAACATTGATGGGTTTAGGCTACTACATGATACTCAAATGTTCTCTATACCCATCATGAGGTTGATGCAACCTATGAATGGAGGTTTACAACGTAGGCGCACACAGGTCGAGAGAAAAATTGGAGATGACACATTCAATACCGCCTTGTACACTCTTGCCTGCATCTAGCTTATCTAGAGGGTAATCATTAGCACAACAGTTGCAAACAAGAGTTTCTATTGGATGAATTCAGGTATTTATCCCTGTTTCGTTTGCTTCCGTTTTAAGAAACGTTTGTCAACAGAATTGGCGGAATGAATACACCCCTGATCATAACAGCCACGTTGTATTCATTCTGGCTTCTATACACTCTCCTCCTCTCACAATAAATGAATAAAACCAACAGCTTACCTTGATGTGGAAGAATTCCAGTGTTGTGTTGGATACTCATAACCAGCTAGCTAGCATAGCATCCCTCTGTTTGAGCCGCATACATGAGTAACAACTAGTCAGCTGCATTTGCTAGCTAAGTAAGTGAAACTGAAAGTAAAAAAAAAAAAGACAAAATCTCTCTCTTGCTTCTCCTTCATTTTTGAAGAAATTAATTTACTTTCTCTCTGAGTCAACTACTCACCACATTTTATGCACTGCAGTGCTAACTAGCTGTAGCTTATGCTTTCAGTACTAGATTCATTTTCTGATATTTTGATTGGTGGACAACATACTGCAAGAGCTCTGATAGGTTGGAGGATGTCCTCTGGAAGTTGTCATAATTACTGTGTAAGTCTATGGAAGGGGGTGAGAACCAAGATCCTCATAGGTGTTGTATTGAAGTCAATGCACCAAGAGGAGGACGGATGCTAGCTGTCCTCCGGCTACACCATGGTGCTACCCCACAGAGATGTAGACCATTGCAAAATGTAGACCATTGCAAAACAGTGTGTTAATCAATTATTTGGTGACGTGAATATATATATATATATATTTTTTTTAAATCAAATTCACTGATGAGGATGGTCCTCCCCTTCCTCCTCTGAGGAGCCTCCACCGATCAACACATACACATACACAAACATGCAAACACAAACACACACACACATGGATAAAACACACAGAGACAAACACAGACACACACACACACAAACATCAACACACAAACAAGGCAGTTGAGCATCCTCTCTCTCACACACACACAAACATCATTAGCGCGGCTCTAAACACTCACATTGGTTTATTAAAGGATAAAAGTTTACTTCCGAGCCACACTTAGCTACAAGCCCCGGGGTGAGGAGCATGGGCCTTTGAAGTAGCTGGTGCAATTGGTGTGTGTGTGTGTGTGTGTGCGTTTGGCATGTGTGCCTCTGTGTTGTGCTTGTGCATGTGTGTGTGTACAGCGAGAGTGGTGAGTGTGTGTGTCTTTGTTTTTGTGTCTGTGCGTGTCTGCATCAAACAGAAAATCTTCATATCTCTCTCCGTCTCTCCATCTCTCTCCCTCCATCTAACTCTCTCTCGCTCCCTCTCTCTATCCCTCTCCCTGTTCTTCTCTCTACCTCCCTCTCTGACAGTAGGTCTGTGTGTCTGGGGAGGACTGTGGAGTCTTGTCATCATCAGAGCACACTGGCTGATGTCAGCCTCTTTCTGTGCGCTGAGAGACGGAGAGAGGTAGAGGAAAGGCACGGGGGAGAGATCTGTGTGCTGTGAGGAGAGGAGGAGAGGAGAGGAAAGGCACAGGGGAGAGATCTCTGTGCTGAGAGGAGAGGAGAGGAGAGGAGAGGAGAGGAGAGGAGAGGAGAGGAGAGGAGAGGAGAGGGAGAGGAGAGGAGAGGAGAGGAGAGGAGAGGAGAGGAGAGAGGGTGGGGGAGAAGGGGTAGAGGATGAGAAGAGCAGAGCAGAGCAGAGAGGTGGAGAGGGAGTGGGGGGAAGAAGAGGGAGAGAGGGCGAAAAGCTGGAGAGGGGGAGAATGGAGAGGTACTGAGAGAACAGAGGAGATTAAACTCCTGGCACAGAGCAGAATACTTGACACCACCCAGAGACCGAGAGAGAGAGCAATGTTACTGCATCTATAGGAAGCCCTAATGCCAACGGGCTTTCAATGCTCAGATCATGTTATCAATAGTTTTGATGAGTCAGATCAATCTCCCTCTGATCCTCTGGCCAAGGAGAAGAAGAAGTGAGGGGGAAATAGAGAGGATCTAGGAGAGGGGTGTCAGGTGCTGAGTGGGGGGATATGCAGTATTTTGGAGTCCAGTCACACCTGAATGACTGAGGTGCCGTGGTGCTGAAGGTCATCTACAAGCCTGGGTTTAGACAGTTTTCCTTTCCTCCTCATCCCTCTCTATTTTTCTCCCCATCTGTGCCTTGTAAGTAGATTCATCCCCTAGTGAATTGGAGGGATTTCTAGCTACAGCAGCCAAGGAGGTCACATTGTCATGAGTCTTGTCTTGGAGGCAGAACTGAGCAATTTCCGCTAGATGGGCCATCTGCAAAGTCGAAATTGGCCATATTGTAAAAAATTAAGAAGACAAATGTGCTTTGGGGTCTTAATTTAAGGTTTGGGTTAGGCATTAGGTTTAGCAGTGTGGTTAAGGTTAGGGTTAGGTTTCAAACCAGATTTGATGACTTTGTGGCTGTGCTAGCTAGTGACCACTCTGCAGAGCTGCTTCCAAAAAGATGAATGACAAAAAGACTAACCTGCGCTTCAGACAAGCCCACAAAGCATAACCCAGCTTCAGGAACATCTGCTCTTTCTGTGACATAGTCTGCCCAGGTGAAAGCTATGATCCACTTCAATCAGGGTAGATGAAGGGGAGGAGACACGGATTTTGTATGTGTGTCAATCAGTGGGTGAATGGGCAAGACAAATGTTTGAAGTTCCCCTGAACGGGGTATAGTAGTAGGTGCCAGGCACACCGGTTTGAGTGTGTCAAACACTGCAACGCTGCTGGGTTTTTCACACTCAACAGTTTCCCATATGTATCAAGAATGGTCCACCACACAAAGGACATCCAGCCAACTTGACACAACTGTGGGAAGCATTGGAGTCGACACGGTCCAGCATCCCTGTGGAACACACTTGACACCTTGTAGAATCCATGCCCTGACGAATTGAGGCTGTTCTGAGTGCAAAAGGGACAGCTGCTCAATATTAGGAAGGTGTTCCTAATATTTTGTACACTCTTACACACGTACATAGAGGAAAGGAGAGGGGAGGAGAGGAGAACCCAGGTCAGTCTGGGTGAAAGAGATTACTGTATGTCCGCTCTGCATCTGTAGACATATTACAGCTCTGCTCTACTTCCTACAGTTGGCTTTACAGCTGGCTAGAGCTGATGATCCTAACCTGTAGCATAAGCTATGGCTTTAATATCAGATACACAGCCTTACTATCACACGCACACACACGCACGCACACACACACACACACACACACACACACACACACACACACACACACACACACACACACACACACACACCTATCAGACAGAACACCCATCACACTCAGATCCGCAGAGGAAATGGGATCTTGGGATGAGAGAGTGCCATACTCTCTCTCTCTCTCTCTCTCTCTCTCTCTCTCTCTCTCTCTCTCTCTCTCTCTCTCTCTCTCTCTCTCTCTCTCTCTCTCTCTCTCTCTCTCTCTCTCTCTCTCTCTCTCTCTCTCTCTCTCTCTCTCTCTCTCTCTCTCTCTCTCTCTCTCTCTCTCTCTCTCTCTCTCTCTCTCTCTCTCTCTCTCTCTCTCTCTCTCGTCTTTCTGTCCCCTCTCTCTCTCTTCCACACCTCCTTCACCTCCCCTCAACTCACCCCACCACCCCGAGACAAACCACAGCCCTCGTCTCCAGCCTTTCCGGTGAGACAGGGGGAGGTGAGGAACAATTGAGTGGAGCCCACCACAATCTGAGAGAGACCATTATCGACCATCAATCTCCACACACATACTGGGATATATATATAAACATAACATCCCTGTAACAACACATTATCACCACCACACAGTGACTGACTGGAAAATACAAGCCTGGCAATATGGAAATATAAATATAATACACAATTAGTCTCTATTAAAATCTCTGCATGTCTCTCTCCCAAAGCAGAGCAGAGAAGAGCGAGAGGTGGATGTATGCCATTTGAATGGAGATGGATGCACTGCCTATTGTCCCTGATAACATCACTGTGATTACTGCAAACATGCTGCTGAATAGCATCGTAAGGAACCAGCCCAGTGAATCCATTATGGGCGTCGCTAAGAGCGCTACGCTACGTTCACCTGCTACCCGCTGCCATTGTGTGTTATGCTAATGTGGCGCTTGCGAGATTGATGGGGTGTTAACATTGTATGGACTATTCAAATATTGATATTTCGGTTGTGCATGAGCTCTTTCTCCATTGTGGAGGGAGATGAGGGGAGAGGAGGTCAATAGATTCATTCATTATGCCATTTTGAATCCTAGCCTCAAATGACCTTTTATCTGACGCTGGATAGAGTATATTTGTTGAAACACCTTGGACTGGAAATATTACTATTGTCGTATTTAAACTGCCAAGGTTACGAGACAGAGAGGTGAGAGAGTGAAAGGAGAGGGGGCAGAAAAGAAGAGCGGGACAATGTTTATTCACTGAAGAAATCAAAACGCATCATCCAAATAGTTAGAGCTCTTCTAATCTATACTGCCGATACATGCCGAGTGTGGAAGCATTAATGCACAATGTACTTGTCAGGATTCTAAGGAATGGATAGAGGAAGACAAGGCTCTGTGCTGGGCTGTGTGTCAATGCTGTACTTATCGTCTCTCTCTTTCCCCGTCTGCCCTTGACCTCCACTGTCCACTGAAAGACAGCATCCCGCTGTTCCAAAACCTCCTGATCTTCCCTCCATCCCTCTATTTCTCTCATCCTATTCCCCAAAGATATGCTGTATACCCCAGCCCAGACATTGATACATTGATGCATGCATGCAAGCCCCCAATGGGCTTTATTGGCATGGGAAACATGTGTTAACATTGCCAAAGCAAGTGAGGTAGATAATATGCAAAAGTAAAATAAAAATTAACAGTAAACATTACACATACAGAAATGTCAAAACAATAAAGACATTACAAATGTCATATTATATATATATATATATATATATATATATATATATATATATATATATATATATATATATATATATATATATATATATATATATATATATATATATACACAGTGTTGTAACAATGTACAAATGGTTAAAGAACACAAGGGAAAATAAATAAGCAGAAATATGGGTTGTATTTACAATGGTGTTTGTTCTTCACTGGTTGCCCTTTTCTTGTGGCAACAGGTCACAAATCTTGCTGCTGTGATGGCACACTGTGGAATTTCCCCCAGTAGATATGGGAGTTTATCAAAATGGGATTTGTTTTCGAATTCTTTGTGGATATGTGTAATCTGAGGGAAATATGTATCTCTAATCTCTCTTTCTCTCTCTCTCTCTCGCTCCACCCCCCCCTCTGCCAGGCTCCCTGGTGGGTATCAGTTGCTGTGTGTCACTCTTTCTCTCTCAGTAACACTTACCAGTCTTTTCTAATCCACTCCCCTCTGTCTGTCTCTCTGTCTCGCTCTCTCTGTCTCTGTGCGTGTCCCTTTCTCTGTGCCAGGTGCTCTCCAGTGTACATTACCCTCTATGCACTTGTCAACTAACACATGTGAAGCTGCTTCGCACACACACACTATGGGAAGCGTGTTTGCCAGATGATATTTGAACAGAGGCAGAGGCATCTCTGTTTGGCAAAGCAAGAGGTGGAGAAAGAGAGATGGATGGATGGATGGATGGATGGATGGATGGATGGATGGATGGAGAGAAAGAGAGAGAACATGGTAGAGCTAACTGACCTCTGGAGAGATTATTGGCATTTGGTTTAGCTTTAAAAAGTTCACAGTCAGAGGCAGTGAAAGGAGAGGGTGGAGGGTGTAGTAGAGTACCCTGAGATGAGAGATAGAGGAGGGCGTAGTAGAATACGCAGAGAGGAGAGAGAGAGGAGGGCGTAGCTTCTCACAGATAGACAAGAGCCCTCCCTGTGTCATGACTGTCCATGAGAAGCCAAATAGGTCACATCAGGTTTACAAGGAAGAACTTCAATCAGACCCCCTCTCACATGCATTGATGGGGAGGAAAGAACTAGTAGTGATTAACAACTTACGTCCTGTCGTAAATCAAGGGGCGAAGATTCAGGTCTCCCTCTCCAATATTCACCAAAGGAATGAACTTTGTTTCAAGATACTTTTCCCGCCGAAACTCTAACACGTTCAAAAAGCGAACACTGGAGCAATATTTCTAACATAGAACGTGGGGAATTGTCAATGGCGATCTATAGAACACTAATGGCATTTTGTTTGTTATTTTGTGATGACATTAAAAATCTTATGAAAGATATACTTTAACTTGGAAAGTCTACTATGAAGTTTCCATACTATGCGATATGCATGTAATATGAAAAAGGATGGTATTTTTGGAAAGATAGGGATATGATTTGACAAACTATAAGAGATCATTGTTTTACATAACTTTGTACAAGAGACAAGTCACGCCACCAAGTGAGGTCAGAGAGCATGTCAGCCTGACAGAACTGCCTTTTTCGAACAAACTGTAAAAAAAATGATGAGTAAAAAAATGTACATACCGGACCAAAAAAGCGTCAATGGAAGGAAAATACACTCTGTAGGTCTGTTCAGGACTATACGACAAGTTACCGGATACCAGACAACTACAGGGAAGAAAAACAGTAGAAGACTTTGTGGAACCCTTTTGGACAATCAGAGCCTTACAAGTGTGCCTCGAAAAGGCGGCCCTGTCCACCAAGAGAGATCTGGCGAACCAAGACATTTCACGTGAATAAATCATGATTTCTTACTCAAAGCGTGCAGCGGTTCCTGTGCAAAGTATATGGTTACTGTAAGTGAGAGTAGTTTCTGAAAGTACCAATGTTAAGCGTCTCTGTCCCTTTCTCCCTCCCTCTCCATCTCTTTTGTAACAAGCAGCCACATTGTTGTTATTCCGCTAGGGACCTGTTTTTACGTATTAAGTGTGTATGTTTATCCTGTGTAACCATTTAATTAGCTAGTAGATAAGGAGGTTACGACTGTTCAGAATGATGATATGATACGAGGTTATGATTAATAAGTTGACTGTTTATAGATGTGATGGGTAAAGACCTTTAGACTTTAATTTGGGAGATGGTAAATCTTTAAAGAACCGCTCTCGTGCTGATCCTAATGAGTTAATTGTTACATGATTAACTTAATCATGGTTTGTTGATTAAATAAATAGCAGTCTTCAGGTTAATGTTAAAGTCAAGACACTAGGCTCTGATCCCAGATCTGTGGTCTTCAGCCAAATCCTCTGACTATCACTGATGCATACTGTACAGTCTATTTGTCATGGCATAACCATGGCTGTCAGTGGAGTTGGCTAATAGCATAGATCTGAGACTTTTAAAAACTTGCCAAACATACATACATACATACATGCATACATAAATACATACATACATACATACATACATACATACATACATACATACATACATACATACATACATACATACATACATACATACATACATACATACATACATACATACATACATACATTCAGGTCCACAATTACTGGCACCCTTGATTAAGATGAGCAAAAATAAAATAATACAAATACTGAGCTACGTTGCAAAATGTAGATTTTTTTTACCACAAATCAACATTTTGCGATGGCCATAATCGGTCTCTGGAGTTGATCCCATTGAAAACCTGTGTTTTTAATTGAAGAGGGCAGTCCATAAGCGGAAAGGAAGGATATCAAGGATCTGTAAAGATTCTGCATGGAGGGATAGCCCAATATCCTTCAATGTGTTCTCCAATCTCATAAAATACTTTAGAAAAAGTCTCAGTGTTATACTCGCAAGGGGAGGTTGCTGGAGTATTGAAAACAGGGGTGCCAATCATTTGGATCTATATCTATTTTAGTTTTTTGTGTATTACTTGTTTTAAAAAATCTCTTTCTCTGAGCAAATGCATTAGTATAAAATAATGTAATTTTTCCATTTTGGGGGCATACAATATACCTCAGTATTTGTATTATTTATTTTATACAGTATATTTTTACTCATCTTTATCAACGGTGCCAATATATATAAATTGTTTTTTGTCACCTGACTGTACATAATCCCTCTGTTGTCCACTACTGTATCACAGCTGATCTTAGATCTGCGCCTTAGGTCAATGGTTAACAGTTTTAGCATCACTCTGGTCATTTCTTTCCCAATTTAGACCAGCCACTGGAGATGGACTGGCCCACTGGGCATTTTCCTGAGCTGATCTATGCCCAGTCCATTTCTGCATCTTCCCCAATGGTTATGATAAGGGATAGGGGAAAGTAATCTAATATGATCCCAAATATGTGCATTGGGGCAACATTTATTACAGCATTGCCCAGTAATTTCTCTGTGGGGATTTTTTCTCTACTGTGATGCAGTGTGATACATGTGCATTCTGCTGAACTCTGACTTTAGGGAAAGAAGGCTGTTACAGAAGTTGCCTTCCAAATGGCACCCTATTCCCTATATAGTACACTACTTTTGACCAGGGCTCATAGGGCCTGGTCAATAGTAGAGCACTACAGTATAAAGGGAATATGATGCCATTTGGGATGAAGCCAGAGATTTCTCCTCTGTGGTCCTCTAATTTCAGGTCCAATGATATCCCATAAAAACCCATTATATCTCTCCATCACTCCCACCATCGCTCCCACCATCCCCCAGAGCCTTGAGGCCAGGCACTAATGAAATCTCATAGAGCCTCATCCTATTGATTAAACCCATCAGAAAGGAACTAAGACAGGAAATACAGCAGAGAGTGAACAGGAGAACATGGTTCCAGAGAGTATTGTCAACTCACCACCTCTATGACTTTCCCTCATTCTCTTGTTCTATTCATCCCCTCTCTCTCTCTCTCTCTCTCTCTCTCTCTCTCTCTCTCTCTCTCTCTCTCTCTCTCTTCTTCCTCCTTTCTCATACCTCCTGTCTCTCTCTCTCTCTCTCTCTCTCTCTCTCTCTTCCTCCTTTCCCCTTTCTCTCTTCTACACTCTCATGCCTATCTCTATACTATTATCTCTCTGCCCCTCTCTCTCCCTCACTTTAATTCCCTCTCTCCCTTCTTGTCTGTCTACCTGCTCCATGTCAGTACAGGCAGCAGCTCATGAGGGAATGCTGTAATAACGTTTCAGTAATATAATTCTGACAACAGATGTGCACAACATAGACACGATGTTAGTGATGGCGAATAATAGCTGAGGAATTGCAAACAAGTTCGACAACAATGTCAATTGTGATTTAAAAGATTATCTCGGACATACTACCAGTCAATTAGATGATGTCATGAATTATGGAACTGTATATGGAATTGTGGAACTATAAGTATGGAAGCATATGGAATCTGTCAATCATACCATAACCCAGAGTCATAGGAAAGCGATTCCCAAAATGACTATTTACTTTCGATTAAATTAACATTAAAACCCTTTAAATGATGTGACAGTGTGACATTCCATCTGCATATACTGTCATGTAGAGCCATTTCTGATTCAATCATCCTGATGAGAGGAGCCAGCAGGCAATCTCAGTGGACACCTGTGGAGTCCTTCACTGAGCAGGGTGGGCAGAGAGAAATCCCTGATCACACTTGTAGGCGATGTCATGGCGACGTTGGCTAGCTAAGCTCATGCGCAGAAAAACGTCATCGGGTCTAATGGTTGTCTCGCGCCGAACTGCACATATACAGGCCTTTAAATCAAAGGAACTCCTTCGAAATGAATTCATTTTTGACAAAAATTGAAATTGAAAACAAGTCAGTTTGTCACTTTCACAAGGTTGGAGTAATAACATGTTCAATTACTTAAGACATTGGCTCAAATCTAGGTTGTGCCTTTAGATTTTGAGAATAATTTTTAACTTCTCACATTGACCTTTCAAACCCCACACCCTGGCCTAGTCTGCTTGGTCTGCTTCGCAGGCATTCCCAGAGGTCTCGCGATGTTGTGCCTCTAGGTTTAGAAACTGTGTTGAGAAATTGTAATTTTACAACGAGCAGCCATTGGTAGATACTATTGCTATGTCACAAATTACACCTTCCCTACACTGTAATGGAAAACTGTAATTTATATAGTCATTTTGGGTATTACCGTAGAAAAAAATCCTACAGGATCCAAATAAAAGCAAATCCTACTAGAATCCAACATAAGATTTTGTAACCTATCCTATAGGATAGAATCTTATAGGACATTATCCTAAAGGATAGAATCTTATAGGACATTATCCTAAAGGATAGAATCCCATATGAGTTCCAAATCTGATAGGATTTGATTTGTTTGGAGATTGAAGTTATTCTAGTGTATTTTTTTTAATGGACAGGAGTGCCATCAGAAAGTAATCACACTCCTTGACTTTTTAAACATGTTGTTGTGTTACAGACTGAATTTAAAATGTAAAAAATTCAAAGGCGATATTTTCAGAAGTGAGTTTACAAGTTGATCAACTTTCAAAGCAGAATTACTTTCCCATACTTCCTCAAATGTAGTGTATGATATACCATTTTGTAGATACTGTGAACCATCAGATCCTCCTCTCCACCCTCTCCGAGTTGGGCATCTCCGGCGCGGCCCACGCTTGGATTGCGTCCTACCTGACAGGTCGCTCCTACCAGGTGGCGTGGCGAGAATCTGTCTCCTCACCACGCGCTCTCACCACTGGTGTCCCCCAGGGCTCTGTTCTAGGCCCTGTCTTATTCTCGCTATACACCAAGTCACTTGGCTCTGTCATAACCTCACATGGTCTCTCCTATCATTGCTATGCAGACGACACACAATTAATCTTCTCCTTTCCCCCTTCTGATGACCAGGTGGCGAATCGCATCTCTGCATGTCTGGCAGACATATCAGTGTGGATGACGGATCACCACCTCAAGCTGAACCTCAGCAAGACGGAGCTCCTCTTCCTCCCGGGAAGTACTGCCCGTTCCATGATCTCGCCATCACGGTTGACAACTCCATTGTGTCCTCCTCCCAGAGCGCTAAGAACCTTGGCGTGATCCTGGACAACACCCTGTCGTTCTCAACTAACATCAAGGCGGTGTCCCGTTCCTGTAGGTTCATGCTCTACAACATCCGCAGAGTACGACCCTGCCTCACACAGGAAGCGGCGCAGGTCCTAATCCAGGCACTTGTCATCTCCCGTCTTGATTACTGCAACTCGCTGTTGGCTGGGCTCCCTGCCTGTGCCATTAAACCCCTACAACTCATCCAGAACGCCGCAGCCCGTCTGGTGTTCAACCTTCCCAAGTTCTCTCACGTCACCCCGCTCCTCCGCTCTCTCCACTGGCTTCCAGTTGAAGCTCGCATCCGCTACAAGACCATGGTGCTTGCCTACGGAGCTGTGAGGGGAACGGCACCTCAGTACCTCCAGGCTCTGATCAGGCCCTACACCCAAACAAGGGCACTGCGTTCATCCACCTCTGGCCTGCTCGCCTCCCTACCACTGAGGAAGTACAGTTCCCGCTCAGCCCAGTCAAAACTGTTCGCTGCTCTGGCCCCCAATGGTGGAACAAACTCCCTCACGACGCCAGGACAGCGGAGTCAATCACCACCTTCCGGAGACACCTGAAACCCCACCTCTTCAAGGAATACCTAGGATAGGGTAAGTAATCCTTCTCACCCCCTAAAAAGATTTAGATGCACTATTGTAAAGTGGCTGTTCCACTGGATGTCATAAGGTGTATGCACCAATTTGTAAGTCGCTCTGGACAAGAGCGTCTGCTAAATGACTTAAATGTAAATGTAAATGTAGCTCTGTGTCTCTACTTTTATATAATGTAAAAAACACTATTTCAAATTTTGCTACATAAGACCGAATTCTGGTGGTGAGTCACATTTAAAAAAAAGAAATTTTAGAAAAATCCTCGCAAGGGGAGGTTGCTGAAGTGTTGAAAACAGCCATTTTGAACTCGAATTTTGTGTTACTTTAAAAAATCTCTTTCTCTGAGCAAATGTATTAGTATAAAATAATGTAATTTTTCCATTTTTGGGGGGCATAAAATATACTGCAGTATTTGTTATTTATTTTATACAGTATTTTTTTACTCATCTTTATCAACGGTGCCAATATATATAGATTGTTTTTTGTCACCTGACTGTACATAATCCCTCGGTTGTCCACTACTGCATCACAGCTGATCCTAGATCTGTGCCTTAGGTCAATGTTTAACAGTTTTAGCATCACTCCGGTCATTTCTTTCCCAATTTAGACCAGCCCACTGAAGATGGACTGGCACACTGGGCATTTTCCTGAACTGGCCTATGCCCAGTCCATTTCTGCATATTCCCCAATGGTTATGTTAAGGGATAGGGGAGTGTAATCCAATCTGATCCTAAATATGTGCCTTGGGGCAACATTTATTACAACATTGCCCAGTCATTTCTCTGTGGTGATTTTTGTCTACTGTGATGCAGTGTGATACAACTCTGACCTTAGGGAGAGAAGGCTGTTCCAGAGGTTGCCTTCCAAATTGCACCCTATTCCCTATATAGTGCACTACTTTTGACAAGGGCTCATAGGGCCTGGTCAGTAGTAGTGCACTACATAAAGGGAATAGGGTGCCATTTGGGACGAAGCCAGAGAATGCTCCTCTGTGGTCCTCTAATTTCAGGTCCAATGATATCCCATAAAAACCCATTATATCTGTCCATCACTCCCTCCATCGCTCCCACCATCCCCCAGAGCCTTGAGGCCAGGCACTAATAAAATCTCACGATGCCTTATCCTATTGATTAAACCCATCAGAAAGGAACTAAGACATGTAATACAGCAGAGAGAACATGGTCACACATAGTTTTGTCAACTCAAGATTTTGAGATTTGGTGTCACTGGTCTACACTCAATATCCCATAATGTCAAAGTGGAATTATGTTTTTAGACATTTTTACAAATGCATTACAAATGAAAAGCTGAAATGTCTTGAGTCATTAAATAAGTATTCAACCCCTTTTTTATGGCAGGCCTAAATAAGTTCAGGAGTATAAATGAGTTAATTAATAAGTTGCATGGACAAACATAGTGTTTTAAAATGATCTGTACAGTCCCTCAGTTGAGCAGTACATTTTAAACACAGTTTCAAGACCAAGGAGGTCTTTTCCAATGCCTCGCAAAGAAGGGCACCTATTGGTACAGTAGATGGGTAAAAATAAAATAAAAAGCAGATATTGAATATTCTTTTGAGCACCCTGAAGGTATTAATTTACAATTTGGATGCTGTATCAATACACAAAGTCACTTCAAAGACACAGACGTTCTTCCTAACTCAGTTGCTGGAGAGAAAGGAAACCGCGAATGGATTTCACCATGACACCTATGCAGACTTCAAAACAGTTACAGAGTTGAAAGGTTGCGATAGGAGACAACATTGTAGTTACTCCACAATACTAATCTAATTGACCGAGTGAAAAGAAGGAAGCCTGTAAAAGCAATAAGGAACTAAAGTAAAACTGATAAACAATGTGGTAAAGAAATTAACATCCTTTAGTACAAAGCATTACATTTGGGGCCAACACATCACTGAGTACATTTACATTTTAGCAGACACTCTTATCCTGAGCAACTAGAGTTAAGTGCCTTGCACAAGAGCACATCAAAATATTTCTCACCTAGTCAGCTTGGGGATTTGAACCAGTGACATTTCTGTTACTCGCCAAACAAATCTTAACTTCTCTTCATGGTGGTGGTTTCATCATATTATGCATATGCTTGTCATTGGCAAGGACTAGGGAGTTTTCTAGGATACAAATAAATGGATTAGACCAAAGCACAGGCAAAATTCTATAGGGAAACCTGGTTCAGTCTGACTACCACCAGACACTGGGTGATTAATTCCCCTTTCAGCAGGACAATAACCTAAAGCACAAGGCCAAATATACACTGGAGTTGCTTACCAAGATGACATTGAATGTTCCTGTGTGGCCTAGTTACAGTTTTTACTTGATAGAGCTTGAATATTTAAAAAAAGAATAATGTGCAACTATTGTACAATCCACGATCGTTTGAAGTATACTCGGACTAACGTGTAGCGTGATCGGTGTCCCACATATTTTATTTAAAGTAAGTGAACCACACAACAAAACAATAAAGAAATAAACGTGACGACAATGGCGTGCTAACAGGCATCTACACATAAACAATATCCCACAAAACACAGGTGGAAAAAAGCTACTGAAATATGAGACAACGATTACCAGCTGCCTCTAATTGGGAATCATACAAAGTCACCAACATAGAAAACAAAACTAGAACCCCACATAGAAATAATAAACTAGACTAACTCCCAGTCACACCATGACCTACTCTACCATAGAAAAAAAGGTCTCTCTATGGTCAGAACGTGACACCAGGTGAGCAAAACTCTTAGACTTACCCTGGAAGACTGACAGCTGTAATCGCTGGGTAATTCTAATTCAATGTATTGACTCAGGGATGTGAATATTTACGTAAAATCCTTTTCAATACATTTCCTAACATTTATTAACTTTGTCATTATGGGGTATTGTGTATAGATGGGTGCGATTTTTTTCTATTGAATCCAGACTGTAACACAACAGAATGTGGAATAAGTGAAGGGGTATGAATATTTTCTGAAGACACGGTAAGTACAGATACAAGGTGTTGAACAGCAGAGACTGCCAGCCCACGCCGAGGGGGTATATATGGTCCAGAGGGAGTGGATAAGACCACTACACCAGACTCCAGCACACTGGCAGTATTTTTCTATAAGATTGTTGAATATAAAAACCTATAAGATACACTCAGGATCTAACTTTGGAGTGAATGTGTTATCATAAAAATGTAATTATTTATGAATAGAGTCAAAATTGTGTTTTTCATGAAATTAGATGATATTTGGATGAAACCAGATCAAAGTATGAACAATGACTGCTACCTCTACATTGATAAAGTTTGATGATAAAGTTACTGGTCCCCTCCACCATGTCAAGCACTTGGAATCTCTTACCTAATTTCAATAAGTTCTGCCTCGGAACCAACATAAGAGAAGGCAGTCGGAAGTTTACGTTTTCAACCACTCCACAAATTTCTTGTTAACAAAATATAGGTCGGTTAGGACAACTACTTTGTGCAAGACACAAGTCCTTTTTCCAACAATTGTTTACAGACAGATTACTTCACTTAAAAGGTGTCACGGTCATCACATGGAGGAGACCAAGGGCCAGTGTTGTAAGCGTTCATACTCTTTTAATGAAAGAACAAACACTGAACAAAACGAACAGTGACACTATATGACTAGTGCAAACAGTCAACTAAACATAGAATAACAACCCACAAAATACCCAAGGAATATGGCTACCTAAATATGGTCCCCAATCAGAGACAACGATAAACAGCTGCCTCTGATTGAGAACCAATCTAGGCAACCATAGACATATAAACACCTAGACGAGAAAAACCCTAGACATACAAAAAACCCTAGACAATACAAAAACTACACAAACCACCCTTGTCACACCCTGACCTAACCAAAAGAAAAAAGAAAACAAAGATAAATAAGGTCAGTGTAACGGCGTTCTTCGTTTGTCGAAAGAGAGTCGGACCGAAATGCGGCGTGGTAATGAAGGAATCGCGATACATGAAATCACTTAATCAAATACAAAACAACAAACGGAACGTGAAACCTAATTACAGCCTATCTGGTGAAACTACACAGAGACAGGAACAATCACCCACGAAATACAAAGCGAAACCCAGGCTACCTAAATACGGTTCCCAATCAGAGACAACGAGAATCACCTGACTCTGATTGAGAACCGCCTCAGGCAGCCAAGCCCATACAACACCCCTACTCAGCCGCAATCCCAATAACCACAAAACCCCAATACGAAATACAACAAAACAAACCCATGTCACACCCTGGCCTGACCAAATAATTAACGAAAATACAAAATACTAAGACCAAGGCGTGACAGTCAGGGCGTGAAAAAAGTCACTGCATCACAATTCCAGTGGGTCAGAAGTTTACATACACTAAGTTGACTGTGCCTTTAAACAGCTTGGAAAATTCCAGAAAATGATGTCATGGCTTTAGAAACTTCTGATAGACTCTGATTGGCTAATTGACATAATTTCAGTCAATTGGAGGTGTACCTGTGGATATATTTCAAGGCTATCTTCAATCTCAGTACCTCTTTGCTTGACATCATGGGAAAATTAAAAGAAATCAGCCAAGACCTCAGCAAAAACAATTGTAGACCTCCACAAGTCTGGTTCATCCTCCGCTCAGGAAGGAGACACGTTCTGTGTCCTAGAGATGAACGTACTTTGGTTCGAAAAGTGCAAATCAATCCCAAAACAACAGCAAAGGACCTTGTGAAGATTCTGGAGGAAACGGGTACAAAAATATCTATATCCAGGGTAAAAACAAGTCCTACGTTGAAATAACATGAAAGGCCGCTCAGCAAGGAAGAAGCCACTGCTCCAAAACCACCATAAAAAAGCTGGACTATGGTTTGCAACTGCACATGGGGACAAAGATCATACTTTTTGGAGAAATGTCCGCTGGTCTGATGAAACAAAATATAACTCTTTGGCCATAATGACCATCATTATGGGGGAAAAAGGGGGAGGCTTGCAAGCCGAAGAACACCATCCCAACCGGGAAGCACGGCGGTGGCAGCATCATGTTGTTGGGGTGCTTTGCTGCAGGAGGGACTGGTGCACTTCACAATGGCATCATGAGGAAGTAAAATTATGTGGATTTATTGAAGCAACATCTCAAGACATCAGTCAGGAAGTTAAAGCTTGGTCGCAAGTGGGTCTTTCAAATGGACAATGACCCCAAGCATACTTCCAAAGTTGTGGCAAAATGGCCCAAGAACAACAAAGTCAAGGTATTGGAGTGGCCATCACAAAGCCCTGACCTCAAGCCTATAGAAAATGTGTTGGCAGAACTGAAAAAGCGTGTGTGAGCAAGGAGGCCTATAAACCGAGGAATGGGCCAAAATTCACCCAACTTATTGTGGGAAGCTTGTGGAAGGCTAACCCAAATGTATGACCCAAGTTAAACAATGTAAAGGTAATGCTACCGAAAACTAATTGAGTGTATGTAAACTTCTGACTCACTGGGAATGTGATGAAAGAAATAAAAGCTGAAATAAATAATTCTCTCTGTTATTATTCTGACATTTCACATTCTTAAAATGTGGTGATCCTAACTGACAGGGGATTTTTACTAGGATTAAATGTCAGGAATTGTGAAAAACTGAGTTTAAATGTTAGCTAGATAGCTAATCTACTTGTGCCAGAATTTGGCTGTAGGGTGTCAGAAAATAATTAAACGTTTACCCTATTCATCTATGGCAAAGTCACTTACATGTTTCCCCTTTCATTCGTGTGTTAGCTTGTAACTGGCTAGCTAGCGTTTCAGCCAGCATGGAACAAAAGAGGGGGAAGGGTCTTTCAAACCTCTGAAGCAGTTGAACCACGTCACAAGAAACATGCCAAATGGGAGACATACAAAAACAATTATGATGTGGTTTGTATTGCTTTGAGTATCACCAAGTTAACTTGAGATGATGTCACTGCAGCACTTCCAACCGCATCCAAGTTGCTTGAAATAGGTGTTTCAAAGAGCTCGTGAATATTAGACCCCCCCGCACACTCAAATTGTCTTTTCAAGCCACAAGAGAACACTTACTTTTCTCAAATTTTGAGCATTTCTATTTAAAGAATATATTATTGGTCATATTTTAGTCACTCAAAAGGATATTGGTAACTCTACAATTCCAAGGTACTCTGGGAAAAATGCAAATAAAGCATTACACTAAGCCGTTTGTTTATTTAACACTATTCAGTGTCTACATGGGTCCACACTTTCAGTGTTAATGTAACACTGAGGAATTTGCTGTGCAGCTATACCATAAAGAGCCTGTCCCTCCCAGTCATCAGAGTAATGACATCACAGTTGGCTGCTCTCTGCTACCTGAGACACACCACAGTCCCCATCGCACAGACACCAGCCCCCTCATATCGGTATTACAAGCACCACTGATGACTCTGATGGTCTCTCAGTGTCGATATGCTGTAAGGGCTGCTGGCTGGCTCTACTAAATAACATTTACAGGCCTCCTAGTAAGGATTCGTTTCCCTGTAATCTTCCCCCCTCTGTCTTATAAAGAACCCATCTGTACAGCTCTACAATCATCTACTCTCTCATTCTCACATCCTCCCTGGCTCTCTTCCTCACTTTCTCTCTCCCCTTCTCTCTCTCTCTTTTGCAAACACACACACACACAGCCAGTCCCTCCAACTCTAGTCTTTATCAAGCATTCCCACAGGCCCTTTGTGTCCCTTATTATCTCTTATCTTAATAAGGTTGTCTTCTCTTTCATGTGAAGGAGCGTACTACCCAGCTAATGGTGTCCATACACGCAATACAGCTACTGCATAATCTGAACACTGTCACCTCTGTTTTAAAGGGGATGGTCAGACAAACACCCATAGCGATAGGTAAAGGACTCTTCTTTGTATCTTTCCCATTATAATGTATGTGATAGGATGAGCAGCGCCAATGATGTCCTCAAATTTCTTCCTCGCGATTGGCTGATCCCTCCTGATGACCCGGTTGGACATGACTCAAACAGGGTCAGAAGCAGGGATCATCCAATGAAGTTGGAAGTACCACCCAGTTGACTAGATTAAAATGGTGGAAGCCCTCAATGGCTCTACCCATGCTAATATGGACTTTTGGTCACTAGACCCCTCTAGCATTCTCAATGCTATCACCTCTGTTCTAAAGGGGATGTTCGGGAATCACCTCTGACTTAAAGGGGATGTTCAGACTATCACATCTGTCTTAAAGGATATGGTCAGACTATGGTCACGTTCCCCTGCTCAGACGTTGCATGCATCAACCAATGGTTGTGTGCCATATCATTGACAGTGTCATCGACTGACGGATCGCTATAACAAATGATGTGGTGAGCTGATACGTAAAATACCTATTCACTATAAACCCCAAGGCATTTCTAACATCAAATACTTATAGTAAGTTTAACTCAAAGTCAATGAAAAGTCCTTATTACTTAAAATGTTTATGTGGTACTGACTAAATGAGAAGTCACACCAACTAAATACCAAGAGGAATTACACCTAATTTTGTTTTGAGTAATGACAGCACTTTGGGGTTTACATAGAGGGCAGGCGGCATTGCTGTCTTGGGCCGATCTAGTACGTGAACATATGTCTCATGTCTCAACCGAGCTCTACTCTCTCTGAGAGAGAAAGACAGAACACTTTCAAACTTTTCCTTTTTGAGTGTAGTTAACTAACTTGTTTGTATTTACTGATTATATTTGAGTTAAGGTTCATTGATAATACTGAGGTAATCCATTTCCTAAATGTTTTTAAGTGAACTTAGTTACATTTGAGTACTAGTAAATGCTAGTTTCTAAGTAAGGTGGACCTTGCTAAACTCAAACAATTCAAGTTTTGCAACTCATACTTAAGTGGCTGACTGAAAAAGATTATGTCGTGTTCCTTCACCTTATTCATTTCATTTAACTAGTGTTTTCTATGTATCGAGAAATCAAAATAACTAAGTTGATTGCATGAAAAATGTAAGCATACCTTACTCAAAAAACTGCATTTGTATTACTCATATTTACAGTAGATAGAACTGCTCACTTCCGCTGTTACATTTTCTTAACTTAATATTTTTTTAGGTAATCATTTTCCTCAATTATTCAGTAGCCAGATCTTATCCGGTTTTCCAGTGCGGGCGTTGTAAGATAAGGCAGGCATCAGCAACGTCTGGGCAGAGGAACTAACCCTATCACATATTTTATAAAGAGGATGTTCAGACTATCACCTCTGTTATAAAGGCCCAGTACAGTCAAAAAGGTGAGTGTACAAAATAATAGGAACACCTTCCTAATATTGTGTTGCACCCCCCTTTTGCCCTCAGAACAGCCTCAATTCGTCGGGGCATGGACTACAAGGTGTCGAAAGCATTCTACAGGGATGCTGGCCCGTGTTGACTCCAATGCTTCCTACAGTTGCGTCAAGTCGGCTAAATGTCCTTCGAGTGCTTGACTATTCGTCATACACGCGAGAAACTGCTGAGCGTGAAAAACCCAGCAGTTTTGCAGTTCTTGACACACTCAAACCGATGCGCTTAAAAATCCTTCTTTAACCTGTCTCCCCCCCTTCATCTACACTGATTGAAGTGGATTTAACAGGTGACATCAATAAGGGATCACAGCTTTCAACTGGATTCACCTGGTCAGTCAGTCTATGTCATGTTCCTAATATTTTGTACATTCAAATTTCAGACTGTCTTTTGTGGGATGGCGTTCTGGCATTCCTGGTGACATTACCAGCCGGGAAATTAGTTCATAGACAATAAGAAAGTTTGAAACCTTTCTGCCAATAATAGCTAGTTTTCAGTTTTCCCCTCCCCACTCAGACCACACCCAGACAGTTGTTGCAAAATTATTGCTGATTGCTTAGAAGTAATCCTGAGTGGCACAGCGGTCTAAGGCACTACATCACAGTACTAGAGGTGTCACTACAGACCCGGATTGGATCCTGGGCTGTATCACAACCGGCCGTGATCGGGAGTCCCATAGGGAAACGCACAATTGGCCCAGCGTCGTCCGGTTTAGGGGAGGGTTTGGCTGGGGTAGGCATTCATTGTAAATAAGAATGTGTTCTTAACTGATATGCCTAGTTTAAACAATAAGCTATTTTTGTCTCTTTTTTTACCATTTTAATTGAAAACAACTACAGTAAGGTACTTTAATTTTACCCAGAAATGATTTGATATTGAGATAATAATGGCTGCATTGGACCTTTTAAAGTGGATGTTCAGACTGTTGATTCTGTCTTAAAGGGGATGTTCCGACTGTTGACTCTGTCTTAAAGGGGATGTTCAGACTGTTGACTCTGTCTTAAAGGGGATGTTCCGACTGTTGACTCTGTCTTAAAGGGGATGTTCCGACTGTTGACTCTGTCTTAAAGGGGATGTTCCGACTGTTGACTCTGTCTTAAAGGGGATGTTCCGACTGTTTACTCTGTCTTAAAGGGGATGTTCAGACTGTTGACTCTGTCTTAAAGGGGATGTTCCGACTGTTGACTCTGTCTTAAAGGGGATGTTCCGACTGTTGACTCTGTCTTAAAGGGGATGTTCCGACTGTTGACTCTGTCTTAAAGGGGATGTTCAGAGTCTTTGGTCTCAAACGTTGCATGCATCAACCAATGGTTGCTTTCCACGTCATCGACTGCGTCTTCGAGGGACCAATTGTTATAATATATGATGTGGTTAGCTGATACTTAAACTACCTATTCAGGTGTTGTAAGATCTGGCATGTGTCAGCAATGCTTGGACTGAGGAACTTGCCCACAAGCAACTCTGTCTTAAAGGAGCTGTTCAGTCTAGCACCTGTGTCTTAAAGGAGATGTAATAGCCACTTCTAGGCGAGGTTCACACACACCCATTTGTCTGGGTAGAAGTTGCCCTCGGGCACATATCAGCTTACGTTCTCCAACAACGAGCCTATGTGCCATTCATACTGTATGTTGCTGTGATCAAAAGAAGTGGACCAGGCCAAATCTGAACCAATCATAGACGTCTAGATCTCACAGGTTCGGACATCACACTGCAGCACAGTGCAATATGATTGACTTCATTGCCCATTGACACGGGAATTCAGTTTGTGACGTCTGCATGCAAATACAAACACAACACGTTACATACAGCATGGAAAAACTGTAAAGTTGATATATACGTAACATCACGTTTACGTGATCACATATTTAAAGTCTCTGCGGCCTACTGTCGAACCATGTGTTGGGATCACATCTGTCCTGTGTCCCACTGTTCAGCAGCCCGACGGCTGATGGAATGAAACTTGCCTTGCTCCGATTCTTACTGAACAGTGAGTCCCTTCGTCTCCTTCTGGAAAGCAGCAGCTCAAAACATTGGGCAAAGATTGTGTGTGGGGTCCTCCATGATGAAGTAGAGCACAGTAGAGTACAGTCGAGTTCAGTAAAGCACAGTACAGTAGATATGTTCAGTACAGTGTCGTACAGTGCAGTAGAACACAATACAGTACATTATAGTGTACTCTACTCTAGTGTACTCTACTGAAGTATGCAATACTCTACTTTTCTTTACTGTACTGTTCTGTACTGTGCTCTACTGTGCCCTACTGTACTGTGTTGTCCAAACTTGTGATACGTAGACATCTATGGTTGGTTCAGATCTGGTACGGCCAGGGCAGATTGACCACATGTCAACTACTTTTCCACGTCCATGAATGTCCAGTGTGGGTCGGTGCTCAGTAGGTGAGGATGCTTGTTACAGTAAATGGAAAGAGGGTAGGTGTCAGAGCAGGTGTGTCAGTAAGAGCCAGGAGAGGTGACATTAACTGGAGAGAGAGAGAGGTGTTGTCCAGACGGTTTTCACAGTCTTGATTTGACCACCAGATGACAGAAAGAGAAACAGTATGCCAGTGGAAGGGAGGGCAGTAGCAGGTGACACAACTGTAGTTTGTGACTACTATGATTTCCCA
Organism: Oncorhynchus keta; assembly: GCF_023373465.1. Lineage (NCBI taxonomy): Eukaryota > Metazoa > Chordata > Actinopteri > Salmoniformes > Salmonidae > Oncorhynchus > Oncorhynchus keta. The sequence continues at coordinate 40,751,812 of NC_068433.1, read as the reverse complement.
TTGTAGCCAATTCAATTACAGTAATTACCGATTTCGTAACAGAATTGCCAGCTTTAATCACTTAGTAATTCATAAACAAACTTGATATCAGTAAAAACACTAGAACTAATTGGCAGGTCTACCTTTGCTCTTTACTTCTGTGAACTTTCATCGTCCTCCCTCCCTCCTCCTGCCCTAAAAATTGTCAAAGACTTCAGCCACCCTCTCTCTGCTACTGCACGGCAAGCGGTACTGGAGCACCAAGAGGTCCAAGAGGCTTCTAAACAGCTTCTACCCCCAAGCCATAAGACTCCTGAACAACTAGTCACATGGCTACCCAGATTACTTGCATTGCCCCCCCAGGGTGGGAGGGGGTGCCTCAACTGGCCTGTGCACCCGCACATTGACTCTGTACCGGCACCCCCCCCCCCCCTGTACCGGCACCCCCTCCACCCTGTACCGGCACCCCCTCCACCCTGTACTGGCACCCCCTCCATCCTGTACTGGCACCCCCCTGTACCGGCACCCCCCACCCTGTACTGGCACCCCCTCCACCCTTAACCGGCACCCCCTCCCACCCTGTACCGGCACCCCCCACCCTGTACCGGCACCCCCCACCCTGTACCGGCACCCCTCCCACCCTGTACTGGCACCCCCACCCTGTACCGGCACCCCCTCCCACCCTGTACCGGCACCCCCCACCCTGTACCGGCACCCCCTCCCACCCTGTACCGGCACCCTCACCACCCTGTACCGGCACCCCCCACCCTGTACCGGCACCCCTCCACCCACCGGCCCCTCCACCCTGTACCGGCACCCCCCCACCCTGTACCGGCACCCCCTCCACCCTGTACCGGCATCCTCCCACCCCCGGCACCCCCTCCCACCCTGTACCGGCACCCCCTCCCACCCTGTACCGGCACCCCCTCCACCCTGTACCGGCACCCCCCCACCCTGTACCGGCACCCCCCCACCCTGTACCGGCACCCCCTCCACCCTGTACCGGCACCCCCTCCACCCTGTATATATTGTTATTTTTTTGCTGCTGCTCTTTGACTACGTGTTACTTTTATCTCTTATTCTTATCAGTATTTTTTTTAAACTGCACTGTTGGTTAGGGGCTCGAAAGGAAGCATTTCACTGTATTCAGTGCATGTGACTAATACAATTTGATTTGATTTGATGAGGGAGAGGAATTAGAAAATATCTGAAAGATATGTGGGTTTTTGGTGATGGAATTACAAGGCACAGGGCCATGTTCTTAAGCATACAGAAGGCAAATCATTTCTCCAAAACTAAATAAGTGTTGATATTAGTTGGCAGGGGTCTTTACTTCCACATTATTGTGTTTTGATGTATTTCTAATACATTTTAAGTATATGTACTGTATATATGCCTTAATATAACTTGTATCTTTCATTTGACACCCAATTTGACATGCTTCTATGAACTTGTTGTTGCTCATGGGTCTTTTCGAATGGAAATAGCCTGGTTCCTCTCTAGGTTTCTTCCTAGGTTTTGGCCTTTCTAGGGAGTTTTTCCTAGCCACCGTGGTTCTACACCTGCATTGCTTGCTGTTTGGAGTTTTAGGCTGTGTTTCTGTACAGCACTTTGAGATATCAGCTGATGTATGAAGGGCTATATAAATAAATTTGATTTGATGTGAAATGCCCAGTAATGCAGTAGTCAGTCATCCCTGGGTAGACGGTGAGGACAGGAGTCTGACAAAACAGCTCCCATCAGATATAGGACCTGGTGGTTGATTTATGATGTACATCCATCTCTACCCTTTACCTCGCACAGACACACACACACACACACACACACACACACACACACACACACACACACACACACACACACACACACACACACACACACACACACACACACACACACACACACACACACACACACACACACACACACACACACACACACACACCTTCCCTCCCTCCCTCTCTCTCTCACTCCATGCCCCTGCCAGCTCAGGACTGATAAATATTGACTCTTCATTAAGAGTCAGATTTATTAATGGTGATCAATGCAGTCTCCAGAGTCACTTCTTTACAGGCAGCCATTTTGCATGAATGTAAACAACCCACTAAACGTTACGACCCATGATCCACAACAGCCTTGAAACCTGACGAGGGGACAGAGATTCCCCCCTCTCCCTCCTTTAGTCTTACCCTCCTCACCCCCTCCTTACTAATACAGCCCCTAAACAAGGGATAATTAAAAAGTGTCAGTGTTAACGATTGGAGTAAGGGAAATGACAATTCCCCATCGAAAATAGAGTCCGGACTCCGGACCAATACATAATAACTACACAATCACAGCGCGCACCCATTTTCTCATTCCAAAAATGCACGCACTTGGTGGGGTAATCTTTTTTTACAACATTCCCGACATTTCACAAAGCTTTTTTAGCTACCCTGGCTAACCTGCCATAAAGCGAGAGCTCTGATATCTCATATTGGGTTATTTTAATTTCCTGTGAGGCAGGTTAGCAACGAGCCCGGCAGGAGCAGTAAGAGCTGAGATGAATTAAGATAAACATAAAAACAGTAGGAGGAACCAGAGCTACATGCCTCCCCTCTCACTGCCTGATCTGACAAAGCCGTTCAAAACAACCTTTAAATGAAAACCAGAAACAGCAGAAGCCATTACTGTTGTAACTCTATCGTGTTGAGTGACAAACTAAAGGGGGTTCTGTAGATAGATGTACTCTGTTAATTTGTGTGTCTTCCTTCCTGTCTTCCTACACATGTTTTTAAACCACATCAATATCCTGCCACTCTTATATTCCTTTGCCTTTCAGTCTCTTTCTACACCTTCATCTTTGGCAGTGTGGTCATAAGAGAGAGGTAGAGGGACCGAGAGAAGGAGGAATAGAGGATCAAGAGGGAGAGAGAGAGAGAGTAGTGAGGGAGAAATAGAGGGGGGAAAGAAGGGAGGGAGAGACTGAGAAAAGAGAGAGAGAGTGAGAAGAATGTGTAGGGACAGAGAGAGGAGACGAGGAAATTAGAAAGCAGGAAAAAGAGAGGGATTTCCAGCAGCACGTTCCCAGAATGTCCCTGTCCCAGATCATAAATATGTAGCAGGAAAAAGGACCACTGCAGCCCTCGCCCTGCGCTCCGCTCGCCACCCACCAGGGCTTGGCTTTACCCCCCTAGCCCCCTCTGTGTGTGTGTGTGTGTGTGTGTGTGTGTGTGTGTGTGTGTGTGTGTGTGTGTGTGTGTGTGTGTGTGTGTGTGTGTGTGTGTGTGTGTGTGTGTGTGTGTGTGTGTGTGTGTGTGTGTGTGTGTGTGTGTGTGTGTGTGTGTCCAGAGTAGCCAGTGAGTAGTGCAGAGCAGGGTAGATCAGAGGTAACAGGGTGTGATTCAGGAGCATAAGAGATGCTAATGATGAGAGGCGACCATCATTAGCCATGCTAGCTCTCTGAGATAAATTATCCAGCTCCCCTGCAGCACATACACAAAGCAATTTTAGGTTTCCCTAACTGCTCTCTTACCCCCTCTCTCTCTCCCATCTTCCTGCCTCACACTCACCACTCTCCCTTCTCATGTGTTTGCCAGTATGTGTTCCAGTGTGTGTGCCAGTGTGATACCTCACCCTCTCCGAGCAGTGTGTGTCTGTGTCCATTCCATCCAGACTCAACAAGCTCCATTTGGCTCACAGAGATAAACACAAGTCAATCGAAGCATTCCAAACGAACAGCAATAGGCCACATGGCTATAGAGCTAGCCCCCTCCCCACACACACACACACACACACACACACACACACACCTGCCATTTTGTACCAAAGTATTCTAATGTAAACCATGTTAAATGCACTCCCTAGTAGAACCCTCATCTGTGTGTTGCCGATGATTCATCCCAACTGTCTTCTCTTCCTCTGTGGTTGGGCTTATGTAAAGTGCATTGTTTTGCCACCCTCTTACACAGCTATCTATATGGTAATGGGTAGGAATTTAGAACCAAATGGCACTCTCACTTACTAACAGCGTTCACTTAGTATGCTGTCTGATGACACATTATCTTCCTGTTATCTTTGCGGATTGGCTGGATGTGTGCCAAGCTCACAAACACGTGCAAAAATGTTCACAACTTTTACCACTTTCTGTTTTAATCATGGTTTCAATCCAAAAAGTACCACATGAACTCTCACTTATACTGAGAGTGTACCAATTTGTTTGTTTTTGACACACACACACGCACACGCACATGCACACGCACACACACACACACACACACACACACACACACACACACACACGCACACGCACACGCACACGCACACGCACACTTACTTGGCCACCCAGCTCTGCTCAGGCAGTGTTGTACCTGACTGAACAAAAACTGCCCTCTGAATATCTACAGGATATTCCTGTATGTTGTTGTTTTTATCTTATTAATTAATTAATGATATAGTCGTTTACGCTGTGAAAGAAGAGAGCAGCACAGTGGTGGTTAATGACTGGTTCAAAGACAGCGCTGGTTCCAGGGCCTTTACTCTTGTCTCTAATTGACAATACTCTCTGCTAGGTTACTAATGAGAACTACACACAACGAATGCATCCCAAAATGCCACGCTGCTCCCTATATAGTGAACTAGGGTGCCATTGGGTGTGCATTCTCACGAGTGCTGAGAGTTAGGATGGCATTGTGAGTGCTCCCGGACCCCAATTGTGTCTTCCATAAAGAACCATCTGAAAGGGGCTTTGGAAAGATGATTAGGGTAAACACACATTAAGCCCACTTCCATCCTTGGATTCAAATAAAAAAACAAGAAAACAAACACATTTTCTGCTGTTTAATGTTTCAACTAATTCAACTAAATCAGATGTTTTATTATTTGGTTAGTTCCCAGTACTGGCCAGTTTCAAACCTGCGAAAAAAACGTTGGGTGTTGAGGCTACCCTCAGATGCTTGCTTGTACCTCCACAGATAAGTGCTGATATATGCAAATGGCAGCATATTTCATAAGCGTTCATTGCTATTTCGTTTCAAATGAAAATATGGGTTTGTTACGCTAGCAGTCGTGCCTGCACGTCGCATTAACACAGTAGCAACATCACTTGGTGAACTACAACGCGATAATAGATTTCAGGCATTCACAGTTTACATTTTTAAATGTATTTGCATTTTGTTTTATTTTACTGTTAAATGAACCTTGCCATTTTTGTATACATTTATCTCAGGTGTGCAGTAGCACAAGAAGCACTCCCTCTATACACAATGAAAATAACAATACACCAATACCGTTCATTATGATCAATACTAACTTTGCAAAATATTGTAGTCTATTGTGTATATTTACACCCTAAACCATTGGTTTTTAAATATTTTATAAGTAGACTTTGCTATTCTTTCTTTTTCACCATAAAGCACTGTTGTTCCAATTGAGCCTGGTATGCTCCTATTAAGCCCGGTTTGCTTCTATTTAAGCCCAGTATGCTCCTATTAATTAAGCCCAGTTTGCTCATATTAAGCCTGGTTTGCTTCTATTAAGCCCAGTATGCTCCTATTAAGCCTGGTTTGCTTTTATTAAGCCCAGTATGTTCCTATTAAGCCCAGTATGCTCCTATTAAGCCCAGTATGCTCCTATTAAGCCCAATATGCTCCAATTAAGCCTGTTTTGATCCTATTAAGCCCAGTATGCTCATATTAAGCCCATTATTTTCCTATTAAGCCCAGTATGTTCCTATTAAGCCCAGTATGTTCCCATTAAGCCTGATATGCTCCTATTAAGCCCGGTTTTCTTCTATTAAGCCCAGTATGCTCCTATTAAGCCCAGTATGTTCCTATTGAGCCCAGTATGCTCCTATTAAGCCCAGTATGTTCCAATTTGGCCTGGTATGCTCGTATTAAGCCCAGTTTTCTTCTATTAAGCCCAGTATGCTCCTATTAAGCCCAGTTTGCTCATATTAAGCCTGGTTTGCTTCTATTAAGCCCAGTATGTTCCTATTAAGCCCAGTATGCTCCTATTAAGCCCAGTATGCTCCTATTAAGCCCAGTATGCTCCTATTAAGCCTGTTTTGCTTCTATTAAGCCCGGTATGCTCATATTAAGCCCAGTGAGTTCCTATTAAGCCCAGTATGTTCCTATTGAGCCCAGTATGTTCCTATTAAGCCCAGTATGTTCCTATTAAGCCCATTATGCTCATATTAAGCCCAGTATGTTCCTATTATGCCCAGTATGTTCCTATTGAGCCCAGAGTGTTAGTATTAAGCCCAGTATGTTCCTATTAAACCCAGTATGCTCCTATTAAGCCCGGATTTCTTCTATTAAGCCCAGTTTGCTCATATTAAGCCTGGTTTGCTTCTATTAAGCCCAGTATGTTCCTATTAAGCCCAGTATGTTCCTATTAAGCCCAGTATGCTCCTATTAAGCCCAGTATGCTCCTATTAAGCCTGTTTTGATCCTATTAAGCCCAGTATGCTCATATTAAGCCCATTATTTTCCTATTAAGCCCAGTATGTTCCTATTAAGCCCAGTATGTTCCCATTAAGCCTGATATGCTCCTATTAAGCCCGGTTTTCTTCTATTAAGCCCAGTATGCTCCTATTAAGCCCAGTATGTTCCTATTGAGCCCAGTATGCTCCTATTAAGCCCAGTATGTTCCAATTTGGCCTGGTATGCTCGTATTAAGCCCAGTTTTCTTCTATTAAGCCCAGTATGCTCCTATCAAGCCCAGTTTGCTTATATTAAGCCTGGTTTGCTTCTATTAAGCCCAGTATGTTCCTATTAAGCCCAGTATGCTCCTATTAAGCCCAGTATGCTCCTATTAAGCCTGTTTTGCTTCTATTAAGCCCGGTATGCTCATATTAAGCCCAGTGAGTTCCTATTAAGCCCAGTATGTTCCTATTGAGCACAGTATGTTCCTATTAAGCCCAGTATGTTCCTATTAAGCCCAGTATGCTCATATTAAGCCCAGTATGTTCCTATTAAGCCCAGTATGCTCATATTATGCCCAGTATGTTCCTATTGAGCACAGAGTGTTAGTATTAAGCCCAGTATGTTCCTATTAAACCCAGTATGCTCCTATTAAGCCCGGTTTTCTTTTATGAAGCTCAGTTTGCTCATATTAAGCCTGGTTTTCTTCTATTACGCCCAGTATGTTCCTATTAAGCCCAGTACCTTCCTATTAAGCCCAGTATGCTCCTATTAAGCCCAGTATGCTCCTATTAAGCCCGGTATGCTCCTATTAAGCCTGGTTTGATTCTATTAAGCCTGGTTTGCTCCTATTAAGCCTGGGTTGCTCCTATTAAGCCTGGTTTGCTCCTATTAAGCTCGGGTTGCTCCTATTAAGCTTGGGTTGCTCATATTAAGCCCGGTATGTTCCTATTAAGCCCGATATGCTCCTATTAAGCCCAGTATGTTCCTATTGATCCCAGTATGTTCGTATTAAGCCCAGTATGTTCCTATTAAGCCCAGTATGTTCCTATTAAGCCCAGTATGCTCCTATTAACCCCGGTTTGCTTCTATTAAGCCCAGTATGTTCATATTAAGCCCAGTATGTTCCTATTAAGCCCAGTATGTTCCTATTAAGCCCAGTATGTTCCTATTAAGCCCAGTATGCTCATATTAAGCCCAGTGTGTTCCTATTAAGCCCAGTATGTTCCTATTGATCCCAGTATGTTCCTATTGAGCCCAGTATGTTCCTATTAAGCCCAGTATGCTCCTATTAAGCCCAGTTTTCTTCTATTAAGCCCAGTATGCTCCTATTAAGCCCAGTATGCTCCTATTAAGCCTGGTTTGCTCTATTAAGCCCAGTATGTTCCTATTAAGCCCAGTATGTTCCTATTAAGCCCAGTATGTTCCTATTGCCCAGTATGCTCCTATTAAGCCCAGTATGTTCCTATTAAGCCCAGTTTTCTTCTATTAAGCCCAGTATGCTCCTATTAAGCCCAGTTTGCTCATATTAAGCCTCGTTTGCTGCTATTAAGCCCAGTATGTTCCTATTAAGCCCAGTATGCTCCTATTAAGCCTGTTTTGCTTCTATTAAGCCCATTATGCTCATATTAAGCCCATTATGTTCCTATTAAGCCCAGTATGTTCCTATTGAGCCCAGTATGTTCCTATTAAGCCCAGTATGTTCCTATTAAGCCCAGTATGCTCATATTAAGCCCAGTATGTTCCTATTAAGCCCAGTATGCTCATATTATGCCCAGTATGTTCCTATTGAGCACAGAGTGTTAGTATTAAGCCCAGTATGTTCCTATTAAACCCAGTATGCTCCTATTAAGCCCGGTTTTCTTTTATGAAGCTCAGTTTGCTCATATTAAGCCTGGTTTTCTTCTATTAAGCCCAGTATGTTCCTATTAAGCCCAGTACCTTCATATTAAGCCCAGTATGCTCCTATTAAGCCCAGTATGTTCCTATTAAGCCTGATATGCTCCTATTAAGCCTGGTTTTGATTCTATTAAGCCTGGTTTGCTCCTATTAAGCCAGTATGTTCCTATTAAGCCTGGTTTGCTCCTATTAAGCCCAGGTTGTTCCTATTGGCCTGGTTGCTCATATTAAGCCCAGTATGTTCCTATTAAGCCCAGTATGCTCCTATTAAGCCCAGTATGTTCCTATTGATCCCAGTATGTTCCTATTAAGCCCAGTATGCTCATATTAAGCCCAGTATGCTCCCATTAAGCCCAATATGCTCAAATTAAGCCTGTTTTGATTCTATTAAGCCCAGTATGTTCCTATTAAGCCCAGTATGCTCATATTAAGACCAGTATGTTCCTATTAAGCCCAGTATGTTCCTATTAAGCCCAGTATGTTCCTATTAAGCCCAGTATGCTCATATTAAGACCAGTATGTTTCTATTAAGCCCAGTATGTTCCTATTAAGCCCAGTATGCTCATATTAAGACCAGTATGTTTCTATTAAGCCCAGTATGTTCATATTAAGCCCAGTATGATCATATTAAGACCAATATATTCCTTTTAAGCCCAGTATGTTCCTATTAAGCCTGGTTTGCTTATATTAAGCCCAGTATGTTCCTATTAAGCCCAGTACCTTCCTATTGAGCCCAGTATGTTCCTATTAAGCCCAGTATGCTCCTATTAAGCCCGGTATGCTCCTATTAAGCCTGGTTTGATTCTATTAAGCCTGGTTTGCTCCTATTATGCCTGGGTTGCTCCTATTAAGCCTGGTTTGCTCCTATTAAGCTCGGGTTGCTCCTATTAAGCCCGGTTTACTCTATTAAGCCCAGTATGCTCATATTAAGCCCGGTATGTTCCTATTAAGCCTGATATGCTCCTATTAAGCCCAGTATGTTCCTACTGATCCCAGTATGTTCTATTAAGCCCAGTATGTACCTATTAAGCCCAGTATGTTCCTATTAAGCCCAGTATGCTCATATTAAGCCCAGTTGTTCTATTAAGCCCAGTATGTTCTATTGAGCCCAGTATGTTCCTATTAAGCCCAGTATGCTCTATTAAGCCCAGTTTTCTTCTATTAAGCCCAGTATGCTCCTATTAAGCCCAGTTTGCTCATATTAAGCCCAGTATGCTCATATTAAGCCTGTTTTCTTCTATTAAGCCCAGTATGTTCCTATTGATCCCAGTATGTTCCTATTGAGCCCAGTATGTTCCTATTAAGCCCAGTATGCTCCTATTAAGCCCAGTTTTCTTCTATTAAGCCCAGTATGCTCCTATTAAGCCCAGTATGTTCCTATTGAGCCCAGTATGTTCCTATTAAGCCCAGTATGCTCCTATTAAGCCCAGTTTTCTTCTATTAAGCCCAGTATGCTCCTATTAAGCCCAGTTTGCTCCTATTAAGCCCAGTATGCTCATATTAAGCCTGTTTTGCTTCTATTAAGCCCAGTATGTTCCTATTAAGCCCAGTATGCTCCTATTAAACCCAGTTTTCTTCTATTAAGCCCAGTATGCTCCTATTAAGCCCAGTTTGCTCCTATTAAGCCCAGAATGCTCCTATTAAGCCTGTTTTGCTTCTATTAAGCCTGGTTTGCTCCTATTAAGCTCGGGTTGCTCCTATTAAGCCCGGTTTACTCCTATTAAACCCAGTATGTTCCTATTAAGCCCAGTATGTTCCTATTGATCCCAGTATGTTCGTATTAAGCCCAGTATGTTCCTATTAAGCCCAGTATGTTCCTATTAAGCCCAGTATGCTCCTATTAACCCCGGTTTGCTTCTATTAAGCCCAGTATGTTCATATTAAGCCCAGTATGTTCCTATTAAGCCCAGTATGTTCTATTAAGCCCAGTATGTTCCTATTAAGCCCAGTATGCTCGTATTAAGCCCAGTATGTTCCTATTAAGCCCAGTATGTTCCTATTAAGCCCAGTATGTTCCTATTAAGCCCAGTATGTTCCTATTAATCCCAGTATGTTCCTATTGAGCCCAGTATGTTCCTATTAAGCCCAGTATGCTCCTATTAAGCCCAGTTTTCTTCTATTAAGCCCAGTATGCTCCTATTAAGCCCAGTATGTTCCTATTGAGCCCAGTATGTTCCTATTAAGCCCAGTATGCTCCTATTAAGCCCAGTTTTCTTCTATTAAGCCCAGTATGCTCCTATTAAGCCCAGTTTGCTCCTATTAAGCCCAGTATGCTCATATTAAGCCTGGTTTGCTCCAGTATGCTCCTATTAAGCCCGGTTTACTCCTATTAAGCCCAGTATGCTCCTATTAAGCCCAGTATGTTCCTATTAAGCCCTGATATGCTCCTATTAAGCCCAGTATGCTGATCCCTATTGAGCCCAGTATGTTCCTATTAAGCCCAGTATGCTCCTATTAAGCTCGGGTTGCTCCTATTAAGCCCGGTTTACTCCTATTAAGCCCAGTATGTTCCTATTAAGCCCATTATGTTCCTATTAAGCCCTGTATGCTCATATTAAGCCCAGTTTTCTTCTATTAAGCCCAGTATGCTCATATTAAGCCCAGTTTGCTCATATTAAGCCTGGTTTGCTGCTATTAAGCCCAGTGTGTTCCTATTAAGCCCAGTATGCTCATATTAAGCCCAGTATGTTCCTATTAAGCCCAGTTTTCTTCTATTAAGCCCAGTATGCTCCTATTAAGCCCAGTTTGCTCATATTAAGCCTGGTTTGCTGCTATTAAGCCCAGTATGTTCCTATTTAGCCCAGTATGCTCCTATTAAGCCTGTTTTGCTTCTATTAAGCCCATTATGCTCATATTAAGCCCATTATGTTCCTATTAAGCCCAGTATGTTCCTATTGAGCCCAGTATGTTCCTATTAAGCCCAGTATGTTCCTATTAAGCCTGGTTTGCTTCTATTAAGCCCATTATGTTCCTATTAAGCCCAGTATGTTCCTATTGAGCCCAGTATGTTCCTATTCAGCCCAGTATGCTCCTATTAAGCCCGGTATGCTCCTATTAAGCCTGGTTTGCTTCTATTAAGCCCAGTATGTTCCTATTAAGCCCAGTATGTTCCTATTAAGCCCAGTATGTTCCTATTAAGCCCAGTATGCTCCTATTAATCCTGGTATGCTCATATTAAGCCCGGTTTACTCCTATTAAACCCACTTCTCTTGTAAAAAATTAGGTCAGTATATGTTAGAAATATCTAAACTTTCTAGCCTAATTCTAATAATAAATGGCGTTCCTGCATGTGGCTGTGGCTGCATAGCCCCTTAGAGCCAGAGATGGCCAGTATTTCTATCATACGTATTTGAAATACATATTTGAATTACTTTTGAATATTTTGTAATTTGATTTACAATGGGCTGAAATCCACTCCAATGTATTTTGTATTTTGTGCCCCCCTTTCACCCTGCATTGGTATCAGAAGTCTGATGGCACTATGGTGGGATAAGAGTGTCTGCTAAATTAACTAAATGTGTTAATGTGAAAATGAAATATTGCAAACATTCTGAGTATTATTTTAATGAGCTCCGCCCCAAAACAAGGCCAATTATAATAATACCCAGTGTGCTTTGCAGTTCATTTTGGCATATTCATTTTTACATATACATTTTGATCCTTTAGCAGACACTCTTATCCAGAGTGAATTGCTCAACTAAGGTAGATAAACAACAATATATCACCATCATAGCAAGTAAAATGTTTCTTTACCTGTTACTGAGAATGTAGTTGCTGTTTGGGCCGGGTCCTTGCAAATGTGTTTCATTAAATATGTTACAAAATACAAAAGTATTCTATAGTTTATTTTGATACATTTATCTGTATGGCATTTTGTATCTGTATTTTATGATTGTATTTTGCCATGCGGCACTATCTCTGCAATTGAAACAAAGAAGCTGATTTCCAGCTCAGAATGGCTGAGACACAGAGAGCAGGAGAACAGATGGCATCATGGGAGATGTGTAAAATGCATGAGATAATTATAGAGGGGTAAAAATACTGGAGCTTACAGCTAAACCCCTGTCAGGCAATCTTATATTTTGAGATGAAGAACCTTTGATATTCTGATATGAAGAATCTTTGGGAGGAAATGCAGAAATTGATTTTGGGGGAACTGCATATAAAAGTTTTACAACAGCTACTCATTCAAGGTTTTAAATGATTTTCTATATTGCAGAATAATAGTGAAAACATAAACTATGAAAATACACATATTGTAATGAATTTCCTCCTCTTCTTCCGAAGAGGAGAGGCGAAACGGATCAGAGGACCAATACGCGGCGTGGTAATTGTCCATGGTTCTTTTTTAATGCGTAAAGGTACACATGAACAAACTAACAAAAAAAAAACAGGAAATGTGAAAACTCAAAACAGTCCTATCTGGTGCACACACAGAGACAGGAACAATCACCCACAAACACACAGTGAAACCCAGGCCACCTAAGTATGATTCTCAATCAGAGACAACTAATGACACCTGCCTCTGATTGAGAACCATACTAGGCCGAAACATAGAAATAACCAAAACATAGAAAAACAAACATAGACTGCCCACCCAACTCACGCCCTGACCATACTAACTAAATACAAAACACAGGAAATAAAGGTCAGAACGTGACACATATGGAATCATGTAGTAACCAAAAAAGTGTTAAACAAATCCAAATATATCTTATATTTGTAACGGCTGTCTTGGGAAGAAGGTGAGGACCAAAGTGCAGCAAGTGTTCATCTTATTTAATGAAAACTGAACAACAAACAACCGAAACAGTTCTGTCTGGTGCAGACACACAAAGACTGAAAGTAACCATCCACAAAACACAGGCTACCTAAATATTGTTCTCAATCAGGGACAATGATTGTCAGCTGCCTCTGATTGAGAACCATACCAGGCCAAACACAGAAATAGAAAATCATAGAAAAACTAACATAGACAACCCACCCAACTCACACCCTGACCATACTAAAACAAAAGACAAAACAAAGGAACTAAGGTCAGAACGTGACAATATTAGAGATTCTTCAAAGTAGCCATCTGTAACGGTTTTCATTGGTGGAAGGAGAAGAGAACCAAAGCGCAGCGTTGTAAGTGTCCATGTTAAATTTATTAAATAACTGAACACTGAAACACAACATAAACAAAAGAACAACCGAAACAGTCCTGTCTGGTAGAGACACAGAGACAGAAAACAACTACCCACAACTCAAGTGGGAAAAACAGGCTGCCTAAGTATGGTTCTCAATCAGAGACAACGATTGCCAGCTGCCTCTGATTGGGAACCATACCAGGCCAAGCACATGGAAATAGAAAACATAGAACACAAAACATAGAATGCCCACCCCAACTCACGCCCTGACCAAACTAAAATAGAGACATAAAAAAGGAACTAAGGTCAGGACGTGACACCATCCTTTGCCTGGAAGACAGCTTTGCACACGCTTGGCATTCTCTCAACCAGCTTCATGATGTCATCACCTGGAATGCATTTCAATGAACAGGTGTGCCTTGTTAAAAGTTCATTTGTGACCCGGAAACTAGGCGTATGACACAAGTCAGAATTTCACAGTCTTTTGAACATACAAAAAAAGTTTTTTTTTAGCAAAATGCGTTTTTTTGGCAGAAATGCCTTCTCGATTTTTTTCATGTGCCTTGATATCAAAGTTGTGTGTCATCCGTAAATACGAATAAAATGGTTAAATTATGAGCCTAGTTGGTTTAGCCACACAAAAAAACAGCAACCTTCCTGCTCGCCATGATTGGCTGAGATAATGTGTGGGCTGGACATGTCGAGAGATGAGTTTGGATTGGTCTGCGGTGTTGCATCTTGTGTCTATAAATTGAGTTTCTCGTAATGTATAAATAATCCTTTCTACTGCAGTTTTTTCAAAAGATATTATGTTGGCCATGGAAAACTGCAAACATGTTGGTACTGCTCTCAATAACATTGTTGCCCTGAATTTATCAGGCGCTACCGACAAAGGTCAGTGGGAAAAAGTTGTGATGGACTACTTTCTGGATGACATCGTGCCATGCAATACTGACTCTCGCTCATCTCATAACAGACTCAAATATTATATGTTTCTAATTTTGTCAGAAAGTTGTTTTCATTACAAGCTCAAGCTTGCTGTTAGCTAGCCAGCTGGAGTTCGATGGCTGGCTTGCTAACTAACATTTAACCTAACTTTAGCTTGCTATGATAATCGGTTTGTATTGCTAGTAACGTTACTCTATGGATTGGGATTACAGTTAATTTTTTAGCTAGTTAACGTGACATGCCTAAACAAAATATCCCTAGTTAAAGTTTGCTGTTAGTTAGCTAACATTAGCTGAGCTTAGGTGACTGGCTTGCTAGCTAACATTAACTTATGTGTATGAGGTGTGTGTGTAACGTTAGTAATTTTTTTCTCAGAATGCCATTTCACATTGCTAGGTAACATTGAACCTATTGGTTAACTTTAGCTAGCTATGACAATCGGTTTTGTATTGCTAGTTAAAGCTTGCTGTTAGCTACAGTAACTAACATTACCTGTATGAACTGTGTGTAGTAATATCTCAAAATGCCACTTCGCATCTATTGTTTAATAATGCTAAAACATTTGTATATAGAATTTTGTCTTTCAGCATCAATCAATAGAACATGCCCGACTCTAGCGCAAGCAAAGGCAGCAGCGCAGGCATCAACTACATGCACAATTTCTTCACCAACTACGGAGTTGGGAAAGCACGTGTGAACCTGAATTGTGATAACTGCAGTGGCCAAAACAAGAACAAGTGTGTGCTCTGGTATTGTGCCTGGTGGACCATGCACAAGCTCCACCACAATCTAGACCTTGACTTCCTGATCACAGGCCACACCAAGTTTGCCCCCTGACTAGTGCTTCAGCCTCATCAAGCAGCACTTCAGAAAGACCAGAGTGAACACTTTGTCTGAGATTGCTGGTGTTGTGAAGGACAGCACTGTCACAGGGGTCAACATCCCACAGCTGGTTGGACTGGAGGATGATACGGTGCTGGTGGAAAGCTATGGCTGGCAACCACACCTGACTCCATACTTCAGGCCGCTGCCACAGATCAAGCAGTACCAGCACTTCAGCTAAAAAAATCATTTTCATTGTATGAGGTTATTCTTATCTCAACCTGGGAGGTGTATTGATGTTGTGTGCAAGTTTGTAATGTCTTCTGATTTATTTTTTTGTCCCCAGTTTTACATCTTCGATGCTCTGGAGCCTGGTGTTGTCACCAAGGGGCATTTGGACTGTCGGGACCAGGTTTCAGCTGCTGCGCAAAACTGACGTCCTTCCTCCCATAGATGGTTTGCCTGTAAAGGCACCACCTGGACTGGACACTGTTAAACAAACTAGATTTTTGACAAGATCAGGGAGTTTTGCCATGAAGAGGCTATGGACATCACGTTCCCTGCACCGAAGTCAAGGGCAGGACAGAAACAGGCTCTCCGAATATAGACGTTCTTGTACATACGGTATATTTTTGTTATATTGACACTATCTATTTCTGATATTGCTACTATGCATGTAACCGTTTGGCTGTACCTTCTGTAGAGACCATCCACTTAGCAAAAAAGTTATACATTAAATGAGTACTGATGTGTGGTCATAACATAATTTTGTGACATACCACAACAATATCATGTGACTGTATCAAGTGTCCACCACATAAATATATGGCGCGTGCATCTGTTTATGTACTGTACATGTGCAAAAGAAACTCCCTCAGGTTGCATGGCCTTAACTTATGTATGAAATACTATGTGATAAGTGCATGTGTCTCAGTATATAAAGTATGTTAATGTACTGGTGTGTAGGCATTTGGGCAGTGGAGTAAAGTACTTAAGTAAAAATACTTTAAAGGAGTACTTAAGTAGATTTTTTTGGTATCTGTACATTACTTTACTATTTATATTTCTGGCAACTTTTACCTCACTACATTCATAAAAAGGAAATAATGTACTTTTTACTCCATATATTTTCCTTGACACCCAAAAGTACTTTGACAGGAAAATTGTCCAATTCACACACTTATCAAGAGGTCATCCCTACTGCCTCTGATCTGGCAGACTCACGAAACAAAAATGCTTCGTTTATAAATTGTGTTGGAGTGTGCACAATAAAATTGTGCTGTCTGGTTTGCTTAATATAAGGAATTTGAAATGGTTTATTTTGATACTTAAGTACATTGTGCTCCTGGCTATCCGTCAAATTGTTTTTTTTATTTTTTATAATTGCTTAATATAAGGAATTTTAAATTATTTATACTTTTACTCAAGTATGACAAATTAGTATTTTTTCCACCACTGGATGTGGCTGGGGGTTAAATCATTTATTTCACATGACCCATCAATTTAGACAAGTGTGTCTGGGTAAGCTTCATCTAACATTCTTATCTGGGCACTTTCTGTTTACCTGGAATTTTTCCTTATTGTAGGCTACTACCACTTTTAGTCTTACTATACTACTCACTGTTTAGCATATGACCTCACATGTGAATCCTTAAAGAGATGGGTGGGGCTGGCTTAAGAGGGTGTGAACAATGCTGAATGGGTCCTTCCTCAAAAGTGAGTTTACAAGTGTATCAACATTCAAAGTAGAGATACCTTCCCATTGTTCCTCAAATGCTGTGTATGATATTACATTTTGTAGCTCTAAATCTCTACTTTTATCCACTTGTAAAAAAACATTTTTTTTTAACATTTCAAATTTTGCTACATGAGACCGAATTGAGGTGGTGAGTCGCATTTGACCAAGAAGGAGAGTGATGGAGTGCTGCATCAGATGACCTGGCCTCCACAATCACCCAACCTCAACCCAATTGAGATGGTTTGGGATGAGTTGGACCGTAGAGTGAAGTAAAAGCAGCCGACAAGTGCTCAGCATATGTGAGGACTCCTTCAAGACTGTTGGAAAAGCATTCCAGGTGAAGCTGGTTGAGAGAATGCCAAGCATGTGCAAAGCTGTCATCAAGGCAAAGGAAGGCTACTTTGAAGAATCTAAAATGTATTTTTATTTATTTAACACTTTTTTGGTTACTACATGATTCCATATGTGTTATCTCATAGTTTTGATGTCCTCACTATTCTTTTACAATGTAGAACATAGTAAAAAATAAAGAAAAACCCTTGAATGAGTAGGTGTCCAAACTTTTGACTGGTACTGTATGTATGGGAGATGAACATTGTGAAAATCTTGTCTGAAGAAGTGTTTCATTGATTTAAATGGCTAACACACTTCTGATCAATATCCATAAATATCTAACCACATATAGTAGGCTGTGCCAAAGAAGATCTGAATGTTGCACTTGGAATTCCTGAGTCTCTTTCTCTTTCTCTCTACATTTAGCCAACTGAGGTGGATGTTTGGTTGATGTTTTGTCTCGCACTTACTGTGACTAAAAGATCATCCAGCCGACTGTAGTGCGGCACATTTAAACCACATCCAACCTCCAGCTGTGAACAGATCGAATGTTTTAAAGGATAAGCAGGAAGAATGTACATTCTTCTCACCCGTACTCAGCTTAACGACGTTCACATCAAAGCCTTTTTGTCTGAAACGCCCCAAAAGTAACAATCTCAACAGTAAAACCTTTAGTTAAAAAGCCCAGCCAGCTCAGTCATATCATATTAATGACATGTGGCCTCCAGTCACATCTGGGCCATCAAAGAGAGAGAGAAAGAGGGGTAAAGAAAAAGAGAATGCGAAAAAAGAGAGACGGTTTCTGGCCCCTCTGTTGGTTCCAAAAGGACATCGAAATCCTCCGCTGTCATCACACAATCAAACAAGATGTTGTATTATATAATGCATTGTGGTTGTGACTGATGTTCATTTTTTTTTGTCTTCGAGCTAACTGTTCTGACATTGTGTGCTTCAGACAGAAGAACGGGCGTCGCCACTCATCAAATTAGTAAGTGAGAGCTGAGTGAAAGGCAGAGAAGAACATTGGGTCAGATTTTAAAATGGTGACCACCTTGTGATTGTTCTGTAAAGTCCTGGAGGACTGAAAGTATTATGTGAGTATGGGACTATTACGAGAGTGTGTCATAATACAACTCAGTCATTCAACTCAGGAGAGGATAACCTTTTTAATCAAGCGTCCCCTCTTATGGGGCTTAATTCCCATGTTCCATTGTTCCTTGGGCATGATCAGAACATTCCACCCCCTTCCCCACCCACCCATTCACATACAAACATCTATCGATTGATCCCCAGTCCAGAACCATGCTCCCTCTGCTGCCTATGTCCAACACACAGAAAAGCCTGACATGACTTCTCGCCCGGCTGAGCATAGAACACACATACTAAGAGACACACATACACACTGACACACAGAGAGAGAGAAACACACACACTCTTCAGGGGATAGGGCCCCATCCCTCCAAACAGGAAAACTCAACTCCGCTGAGTTGCTTTGGCCAGCAACTCCCTATCCGTGGGGTTCTTCCAATACATCAGACCTCTGTAATATCAGGGAACCGTTTTCTCTTTATGCCTCAATGAATTGCTGACTGCAGTCAGAGGAGGCCTATGGGGAGAGGCTGGGAGGCAGGGAGACTTATAATCTTAAATGTGGTGTAAAACAGACACACACAGCTGGGCCCAGCAGTTGGCTAAGGGAGCTGTATGGGAGGACTCACACTGGCCTTTATGTGCTCTCTCTCTCTCTGTGTGTGTGTGTGTGTGTGTGTGTGTGTGTGTGTGTGTGTGTGTGTGTGTGTGTGTGTGTGTGTGTGTGTGTGTGTGTGTGTGTGTGTGTGTGTGTGTGTGTGTGTGTGTGTGTGTGTGTGTGTGTGTGTGTGTGTGTGTGTGTGTGTGTGTGTGTGTGTGTGTGTGTGTGTGTGTGTGTGTGTGTGTGTGTGTGTGTAATTTGACTGAGCCAGCAGGGTCCTTCACCACAGGAGAACAGGGATGGCCCATTCACACACCAGTGCTGAAGGCCATGCAACAGGGCGGCTTCACTGGTGCCTTACTGCATAACTATAGTAAACACACACACCTGGGGAGATGATGCAGTAATTACAGAGCCTGCTCTTGCTGAGGGGTAGCATTAAGTCAGAGAAATAAAGCACAGTATGTCTGCGTACATGTTTGTACGTGTGTGTGTGTACACGTGTTTGTGTGTGTAAATCGATCATGCCTAACAGGGATGTGGGTGGATACAGTGAGCCTATTCCAGCCAGCATGGATGTTATTACCTCACAGACACATCTCCAGTTCTATCCGTCTCCTGTTGTCTTTGTCTCGTCTCTCCAACAGATCTGCTGTCTGAATCACAGCACTCTTATTCTATCCATCTGTCCCTTCACACCCTCTCTTTATCCCTGTCCCTTCATCTCCCTTTCTCCTTTCTCTCTCTCTGACATCCTGTCCTCCTGTCTCTCTCTCTCATCTACACACGCTCCCCATCTCTCTTTCTCTCTCTTTTCTCTCTAATTTTCTCTCTCTCCCGCCTTCATTTAGCAGTGATGAATAAAAGAGAGTGGAGTAAATGACAATGCCTTTGGGGATCTCAACACTCGCCAGATAGTAATAAGATCTAAATATAAACATAGCTAATCAACAACATCAGGGGGGTGTGTATCAAGCACACATGCTGTATGCAGATGGGTGAGTCATCACATTTGTCAGTTCCTCAATAGTCATCCTTTAGAGCAGTGAGCATGAAAGATCTTCACTTCTGTCTCCTTTACAATAGTCAACTCGGAGACAGGTGAATATGAACTTTATGGTATTTAAACACTGGTGCTTGCACTGTGTCCACACCATGAAGATAGTTCATATGTGTTTACATGTGGGATGGAAACAGCATTGTGCCATTGTTCCATGTCAGATGGCGTCTTTTTAATTTTTTAAAATTTATTTAACCTTTATAGAACTAGGCGAGTCAGTTAAGAACAAATTCGTATTTACAATGACGGCCTACCAAAAGGCAAAAGGCCTCCTGCTGGGACGGGGGCCTGGGATTAAAACATTTAAAAAATAAATACAATATAAATATAGGACAAATCACACATTACAACAAGAGAGACACAACACTACATAAAGAGAGACCCAAGACAACAACATAACAAGGCAACACATGACAACACAGCATGGTGGCAACACGACATGACAACAACATGGTAGCAAAACAATATGGTAGCAGCACAAAAACATGGTACCACCATTATTGGGCAAAGTCAACAGCACAAAAGACAGAGCCATGGTTGTTGCATTCAATAACTTCTATTCCTGAAGCCTAACGCAAGTAACTGAGTAACTAAGTGAGTGTGTTTCAATTAAAATAAAGCCCTTTTTGACCACATATTATACATTTCATAAGGCCTTTAGTTATCTTTGACATTATGGTCTGAAAATCCTGGCTCATGGGCCACATCAGACCTACAAGTTACAATAGAGTGGTTTCTGTAGTTTTTTGTCATTCTTATTGGAATTCAGCCAGAGGAAGGATATCCAAGAGTATGAATATTTTATAACCTACACTCAGAATGAATGCTATGGTAAATGAATGAATGCTATGGTAAAGGATTTATCTAAACCAACTGAACTGGAACAACCATCTCATTAACGGGTGCAATTAAATCCCTTACAGATGGGACTAGTTTAGAAAATTGTAGTTTATTTTTCTTGGTATATTATAAGATTAATGAATCAATTAATGTACATGAGGAAAATATTAAAACAAACTATTCTAAAAATCAACCTGCAATAAAGCATGCTGGGACACATGAAATACTGCTCCATGAAGCACAAAAATCCTTAGTTAGATGTAAAATGGTGGGACTTTCTCACCAAAAGAACATCACCATTACTGATAGATTTAATGTTTCAGTTTAGATGAATTCCGACTGTTTGAGGAAGAAATGGGGTTCAGCAGACGAGGTCACCTAGGTAATATTTTAGAATGTTAGACAGCACATTGTAGCCAAACTACTTTTGACGTATCCCATTACCTTATGCGAGAAACAAGACAGATCAGTTCAGGTGGAATCGCGTTATCTGTCGTAAGTCAATGGCATCTGACGTTATCTGTCGCTATCTGACGTAAGACAATGGCGTCTGACGTTATCGGGCGTAAGACAATGGCATTGTGGAGAAGAAGGAGAGAAGATGAGGAGAGGAGGCCACTTTAGACTAATGAGATGCAGCCGAGGGAAGGCTCTTGACAGAGGTGCTCAGACTGTGGCCTGGGATTATGCTGCCTGTTGTACAGGCTGACCCATCAACAGACAGTGAGATGAAAGAGCCAACAAAGGAGCTTGTTAACACAAACACCCACAACACCCACACCCACCCCTCAGGCAGAGAGTCAGTGAGAGAGACTCGAGCTAATACAGGAGCTTGTTAATAGGCTGACCTACTGTAGATTAGTGTTTCTGATACAGAGACCTCATCAGAGACAAGAGGACAATATGTCCTGAGTGATGACAGCATCACGAAGTACCTCAATCCTAGTCAAACACAACTCGCTACATGTTCAAGCCACACACCAAATTCTCCTGTGATAAAGCAACCCTGACAGTGTTAAATTTAACACTGGTCCAGTATCTATACAGGTCCACATTTTTCAACGTTAAATTAACACACTGCTTGGTGCAGGCTTTCCCAAACCCGGTCCTCGGGATCCCAAGGCATGCACGTTTTGGTTTTTGACCTAGCACTACATGTGCATCTCATGGGGTCCCGAGAACAGCGGTTGTGAAACGCTTGCTTAGTGTAAAGCCTTATTTGCATATTGCAAGAGCGCCTTGCCGTTCGAGTGAATTGTAGAGTTACCACCCATGACTGTATTTGTTAGTGTCAGAGACATCCTTGTTGCATTCATCCATTTTCTGTCCTGTGGCTTCCCCCAAGACAGATCTAAGCAAATATGTTATCATTAAATGATTTAAGACAATACAACATGTCTTTCATAAGGTATTACTTTGAGGGCATAGTTTGACCCTAAAACAGTGACCTGACACTCAAGTCACGTTATGCTGGGTTGCATAGTGATGTGAAATTCCTATTGGAATCTAGCGTGAGGATATCCAACGTTTTGAATTTTTATGACTGCCGTGATGGGAAAACTAAGAGTAGACTACTTAAACCATCTTAAGTGGAACAACCATTTCAGTAGCGGGTGAAAAAGTCCAAGCAACAGATTAGATTGTTATTTGTATTTGAGTAGCGTAAGATTAATTAACCAGTCAATGTACATACAATAATATAGATATTGAATCAACCAATTCTAAAAATCTACCTGCAACAAAACATGTTGGGAAGTGGCGGTTCTAGCTTGTATGGCTCCCTGGGCGATCCCCTTTAACCCCCAAAACCACCACTGATGCTGGGTAATATGATAATGATGGGCGAGGTTTTGGTTTATCCCAAGTTATTAACACCAACACTGAAGATATTTTACAACAATGAGTGTTAATTTAACACTTAGAGTCAATTGGAGAGAAAAAAATCAACACTAGGTAACACTGGCCAATTTGGTATGCAGTTAAGATCTGACAGAGTTAAGAGGCTGAGTAGGGATGATACAGCTTCTGGTTTGGTAGTGGAGCTGTGCAGAGAGAGAGAGCGAGAGGGGGGGTGAGAAAGACAGAGAGATAGGAGAAAGAGGTGGGTTAGAGAGTGATATATGGAAGAGAGATAGAGGGAGAGAGAAGGGGTGTGTCCCAAATATATCGCCGTTCTTTGTAAGTTTACACTCGTTCACTACTGTACTTTCCACAAATCTAAAAGCATTGGATTGGTGGAGGTATGGGCTAGTGGGAGTTTCCACCATATTTCTTACACCAGTCATTTACTTTACAAGTGCACACTTTGGGAGGAAGGAAAGATATATGGACATAGCCAGAAAGAGCTGCTGTCCTCTCCACGAAACCCTTCCTTCTTCCTGAACCGTGTTGAGCTGAAAGCTCTCTGTGAGCCAGAAGCATTGTGGGCCATCAGAGTACTCCCAGCCAAGGCCCTCCACCTGCCCCCATTACATAGCTCTGACTGTGCCAGTGCTGCTCAAACACACGCACGCACACACACACACACACACCCATCTACATGCCAGGGCTGCTCAAGCAGACACATAGTACACAAAGGGTCTCTCTCTCTTTCTCTCTCTCACACACACACACACACACACACACACACACACACACACACACACACACACACACACACACACACACACACACACACACACACACACACACACACACACACACACACACACACACACACACACACACACACGCAACCCAGTGCCCTGCCGGACCTGATATGGGAGCCAGAGATGAGGAGAGGCCAGATGATACTTGGAGAGGGGGGTAGGGGTAGCGTGTGGAAAGCCAAATTGGGAGTGAGAAGGGGTGGAGAAGGGGAATGGAGGTGGGGAAGAGGTGCAGAGAATATTTGAGAATATAGTTGTGGACAGAAGGCACCTCACATAATTTCACATATACAGAGAGTTGACAACAGTGAGAGTATCCTGCTTACACCCAATACAAACACAGGCCCATTCTAACTCCCAAGTGGTGCAGCGATCTAAGGCACAGCATCTCAGTGCTAGAGGCGTCACCACACACCCTGGTTTGAATCCAGGCTGTATCACAACCGGCCGTGATTGGGAGTCCCATAGGGCGCCGCACAATTGACCCAGCGTCGATAGGGTTTGGCCGGGTAGGCTGTCATTGTAAAGAAGAATTTGTTCTAAGCTGACTTGCCTGGTAAAATAAAAACTCTTCTGTTTTAACCCTGCTACCATAGTGATGTGGTTATAAAGTGTTAGGGTATTCAAAGCAAAGATTACGCATTACATTGTCAGATAATCTAGTGGACGGTCTAACAGTGAAAATGGAAGTTTAAAAAAAATCGAAGGCAGTCAGGAGTAAGGAAAATCAGGTGGGCCCATTCTAGCCAATGAGAGGGCAGACACACGCGTGAACAACAGGCACAATGTTTTCTACTAGTTACCACAGCCACAAGGTCAAAATGGGCTATATTGACCTCCATACAGAAACTCCTTGCTTGGTGAGCGTTTTTTTTTTCCTTCTGCCGGAGAAGATTTTGGGAGCAGTTATCTCTCTCTTCATCTCTTCCTTTCTGCTCAAAGTCAGGTCTTGATCTCTGCAAGTTTTCTTCTCTCCCTGGTAGGTAATTGGTTGATTAATTAATGTCATTCCTTGGTCATAGATTCAACCCATCTGGTGTTCTAGGTTTCAATCAGTCGCTGATTAAAGAGGAAGGATTAAAATCAGCAGTTCTATAACCCCGATACGAGCTGAGTGACATTCTTGGCAAAAAGACTTCAGGATAGGCTCAGTGTCCTGAGTGTCCTCTGTGTTTTTTGGGGGCAGAACAGATACAGATTGTTGATACAGATACAAACACACAAACAAACACCACACACACTAGAGAAAGAGATTGACCCTGGTGCCAGATGGCACCTCTCAGATAAGTGTCAACAACCTGTTACCACATAGATGACAGGGTGAGATGCCCTCAGAACTGTGGAATGAATGTTGAGGGTTCCACTGTCAACACACAGCCAAGGTCAACAGTCCAGTCCACTGTGTTAGCTGATAACTCCCAATCACACCCTGTAGGATGTGTTCTATCAACTAAACTGCAGTCTGGGGACCCCTGGGGTTCTGCAAAGATTCTAGCCATGCATTATATAAGTCCAGCATATAAATGCCAATTCATGGAGGGAGATTGCGGAGACGCTGGGATCCGACCCAACCACTTGTTTGAAAAAGTGGGTTAGGGTTTGCGACAAGTTCGTCAGGGCAAAGAAAAGAAACAAAGGCCCCATTTCTGGCTACTCCAGAAATGTTGCTGCTGGCTTGTTCGGCACATGAAGCATAGGAATACTGAAAGCAACATTCCAAACATTTGATCAAACATAATTTTGTCACAGAAAGAAAATCATAAGCTTCCAAAATTGATAACACCAAAAGTCAAAGTTTGGTAGCAAGGTCCAGATGGCCAAAATGTTGCAAACATTTGAGCAGAGTTGAGTAGCTAGACCAGGCCTACTCAATTCTACTCAAACTTTTTCAACATTATATAGTCTATTATAGTCTCGGTTAATGATATTTGATGTACATTCATGTTTAAGATATGTGTACTAAATATAGCCCTCTGCTTTTTTATTTTCAAGGACCAAACACCAGTGAATGGAAACAGCACCTGGTTTTGATCTCTGCGCCCCAGCACTGTCTGTTCACCGGACCCCAAGCACAACCTCTGCCCCAGTAGTGACAGGTCAGCCCCCAGCCCATCTCCCGCACTGAGATGCAGTGCCAAATTAGAAACAATCTCCATGCAGGACCTGGGAAGCTCTATCCTGGGCCCACCTCCAAAAACTACTCCACTGGCTTGCTCCTCACCAATGCCACAGAGCATCAGCAGTAGTAGCAGGGGTGTGAGAAGGGAGAAAATAGCTGCAGACTCAGTCTGCAGCATTGCAAATTATCGTTAGACATATCTCAAGAAATGGAAAAAGTCATGCACCGAGCCACCAGCTTCTCCTCACCATGCACACGGCTCTCCAGAGACCTCTAATTTCCACACGTTTGTCATCTTCTCCACAGGGTCCTTGAACCTATAGTTGATTTCATGGAGGAACACTGGCCAAAGCTCCGGGAGGAATAGGATAGCCAGTTGCATGAGTTTGTGCATGACTTGAAGAAGAGGACATGGATCGAATGATTGGGACCACAGTGAAATGAACCACTTGTTCTGTTGTTGTTCAGACATCTCGTGTGTCAGACACTAGACGCTTTTGATATCTACATGTCTGTTCATAACAGACACCGATGTGTTATTGTTCAGAAATATTTATATTCAGAAACATTTGTAACTACTCTGACACATTTTATTCCATTGACACGTTTTTACATGTCTGTTCTCAGCAGACACTTTTGTTTTGTGGTTGACTTTCAGAAGCAAGACTAAAGGTTTATGTGTGTTCTGAAAAAGCTCTGTTGGCATTTCTTCAAGGCGTTTCAATGCATTCTATTTGAACATCGAGCCGGCAACAGAAGAGCTTTGTGCCACAGACTTTACAGGCTTTCTTCTACTCGTTGTGTAGTTCAATCTAATCTAAATGACTGCACACTGAGACGACCTAGAATCAGGTTTCATTTTATTAACAAGATTTTATAAATCTACTATTTCACAATGCGAACAAAGAACAGAGGACTTGGCATTGTGGAGAAGCCAGGGAGAAGCCAGCCAGCTTTATATTATCCGTGTCGTCGTTTTGCCACGTCTCGGTGAAACATAAGATGTTAGTTTTTAATGTTCCGTTGGTAGGATAGTCTCAATCGTAGATCGTCCAGTTTGTTTTCCAATGATTGCACGTCGGCCAATTATACGGACAGATACTCCAATCTCCGCTGTAGAGCTATGCAGCTCCTTCGGGGTCTCTTTGTTGCCTCTTTGATTAATGCCCTCCTTGCCTGGTCCGTGAGTTTTGGTGGGCGGCCCTCACTTGGCAGGTTTATTGTGGTGCCATATTCTTTCCATTTTTTAATCATGTGTTTTTATATCCCAACCCTGATCTGTACTTCTCCACAACTTTGTCCCTGACCTGTTTGGAGAGCTCCTTAGTTTGCTTGGTGGTGCCCCTTGCTTAGTGAAAGAAGGGTTCATTTAAACAGCATGACGAATGAACAATGGGAGGGAAGGAATTACTGTAAGCACACCTCTGATGTAAATGTATGTATATTCTGCTAGTGACCAGAGGCAATGCGGTGTGTGTGTGTGTGTGTGTGTGTGTGTGTGTGTGTGTGTGTGTGTGTGTGTGTGTGTGTGTGTGTGCTCACATGAAAAAATATTAAAACGATATCATATTCACTGTAATGTTTGTGCGGACATTACTGTAGTATACTGTAGTATTTACAGTTAACTATAGTATAATTACTGAAGTAAAATTAAACTGTGGTATATACAACAGTAATCAATGTATAGATTTTTGGACTGTAGTATTTACTGTAGTGTTTTTGCAGACAATAGTATAATGTTTAGTGTTTTATTATTGTTTAAATAGAAGTGCAGGCTTTCTCCCTGAGGAAGGTTACAGGAGAAAAACTAAAAGAGCAAATCTCCCATAACGTCTGGATAGGCAAGACTGTGGTCTGACCAGAGAATTCAAAGCTTCTGCTCTTTTTTAATAATCTGTAGGGAACACAATATACAGTTGAGGTCGGAAGTTTACATACACCTTAGCCAAATACATTTAAACTCAGTTTTTCACAATTCCTGACCTTTAATCCAAGTAAAAATTCCCTGTTTTAGGTCAGTTAGGATCACCACTTTATTTTAAGAATGTGAAATGTCAGAATAATAGTAGAGATGCCATCTATTCTGTAAGATGCACCAGTCCCTTCTGCAGCAAAGCACCCCCACAGCATGATGCTGCCACCCCCGTGCTTCACGGTTCGGATGGTGTTCTTCGGCTTGCAAGCATCCCCCTTTTCCCTCCAAATATAACGATGGCCATTATGGCCTAACAGTTCTATTTTTGTTTCATCAGACCAGAGGACATTTCTCCAAAAAGTATGATCATTGTCCCCATGTGCAGTTGCAAACCGTAGTCAGTTTTTTTATGGCAGTTTTAGAGCAGCGGCTTCTTCCTTGCTGAGCGGCCTTTCAGGTTATGTCGATATAGGACTCGTTTTTACTGTGTATATAGATTATTTTGTACCGGTTTCCTCCAGCATCTTCACAAGGTCCTTCGCTGTGTTTTTGGGATGGATGTGCATTGTGTTTGAAGGTAGGCTGTCACGTTCTGACTTTTATTTCCTTTGTTTTGTCATTATTTAGTATGGTCAGGGCGTGAGTTGGGTGGGCAGTCTATGTTTGTTTTTCTATGTTTTGGGGTATTTCTATGTTTCGGCCTAGTATGGTTCTCAATCAGAGGCAGGTGTCATTAGTTGTCCCTGATTGAGAATCATACTTAGGTAGCCTGGGTTTCACTGTGTGTTTGTGAGTGATTGTTCCTGTCTCTGTCTTTGCACCAGATAGGACTGTTTAGGTTTTCCATGTTTATTGTTTTGTAGTGTTCATGTGTACATTTACGTATTAAAAGAACCATGGACACTTACCACGCCGCATATTGGTCCTCTGATCCTTTTCTTCCGAAGAGGAGGAAATCCCTGACATAGGCCTTGATATACATCCACAAGTACACCTCCAATTGACTCAATTAGCCTAACAGAAGCTTCTAAAGCCATGACATCATTTTCTGGAATTTTCCAAGCTGTTTAAAGGCACAGTCATCTTATTGTATGTAAACTTCTGACCCACTGGAATTGTGATACAGTAAACTATAAGTGAAATAATCTGTCTGTAAACAATTGTTGGAAAAATGACTTGTGTCATGTACAAAGTAGATGTCCTAACCGACTTGCCAAAACTATAGTTTGTTAACAAGAAATGTGTGGAGTGGTTGAAAAACTAGTTTTAATGATTCCAACCTAAATGTATGTAAACTTCTGACTTCAACTCTATGATTTTTACTTGGCATGTAAATTTCTCACTTATGGGTGGCACAAATTGGGATATGGGGGGTGGGGATGGGCAGGGTATATGCAAAGTGTAGTATAGTATTCTACAGTATATTCAAGTTTTCTATAGAAATCTATAGTAAGCACTGTAGTATTCTGTAGTAAACAGTATAATTATTTATGTTGGTGTGTGTGCGTGCGTGCGTGCGTGCATACACGTGGTGCATGCTGCCTTCCTGCCTAGGTTAACAGAAACTATTGATCATCTGTGGCTAAATTATAAGCCTAATCCTGGAGTAGTATTCTGGATGATTTCATTGATTTATTCTATAACTTTGGCAAATGTATTTCAATTCATCAGGGGTGCTGCGGCAACTCCAGCACCCTCCCCGAGGCTATGATTCCATCAGGAAATAAAATGATAGAGTGCAACGCTGGAGAGATGAAAGTTGCAGGCTCATGTCTATCAGAGCAGAGAGAAGGAGAGAGATCATATACAGTGAATCTCATTCTAGTACTGTGATAGGTACAGGCGTGCTTCTCTCTGTCATCACAGAAATGGCCACACGTTGGTCTATAGGCTACAATGTTGTGCTAACCATAAATCCGGGCCGGCCCGACATGACTCAATTCTTAGAATAGGCCTATCAGGCACGTTTTCACGTTACATTTTGGATTGCTTTTATTAACATTTTTACCAAATAATTGTTCATGCCAAGAGAGGTATCTGGTCCTGGCATGGAAACAGTCCAAAAGTAAGAGGTGATGTCCAAAATTAATTAAGCACTGAGGATGTCCAACAAGACTCGGGGGCCAAATAAAATCACCACCAGTTGGGGAAGCCTGTCATAATCTGTAATGGACACAACTTGTACAGCCTACACTCTTTGTAAAAAAAAAAGAAGGTCCTATCTAGAACCTAAAAGGGTTCTTTGGCCCTCCCCATAGGAGAACCCTTTGAAAAAAACATTTATGGTTCAAGGTATAAAAAAAAAAAAATGTTTCACACACTGTAAAAATAGAAATAATCAAAGCATCGTGATTGTGTAATGAAACCATCAAAAGTAGTTCACCTAACCTGAGATCTGACGTTTGGAGGGTGTTTGAATGCAAACCCAATGTAAGTGTTATGATTCACAGGAAGTGTTTTAAAACAGAATAGAAGTACTATGAAAGACCCAAAGTGGTTATTCAATCTGAATATTGGTGTTTTTAAGAAAGTGTTGTGAAAGAAGTGTTGGGGTTTCAGTTCCTGTAAAAGGCAACATCAAACCCTTATTTATTTCTTGCAGACTGTCTCTCTCATACAATCAAACGGTTAAGAAATTCAAATGGTGTGAGAAAGTGTGAAAGTGGGGTGGATCAGGTGGAAGCGGGAATTTTACCCGACTTCTGGGTGAGTAAGATGGTACTTTTCATTGGAATTTAATTAGAATTTTGCACACTCATCCACAATGTCAAAAAAATATGACCTCTTGTGTTAAGTCAATCTTTCCTCAGTTAGTGCTAGGGCTAATGTAGCCTACATTTTACTGTTTGGATGATTGTGTTATGCTGTCGCTACTTCTAGTCACACTCAGGACATAACCTTATAAGGACTGTGTTTGTGCAAAATGTTTCTGTGCAAAAACAGTGTGGCCAGCTCAAATGCTGACTGTTGCGTCAATCAAAACTGGACGTTCTAAATAAGCGTTCTAATCACACCGGTTTGAGTGTAAGCTGCAGGGACCAGAGTTCTACCTGGAAATCAAAAGGGTTCTCCTATAGGGACAGCCGAATAACTCTTTTGGAACCCTCTCTTCTAAGAGTGATAGTCTAAGCACCGGATATTTTGTGAAAGTTACATGCGTTAATAGCTTTTGCTGTCAAAACCAGAGAGAGTGACAGACACCAGCGAGTCGTGACTAAGCAATGACGCATTGAGCAACCCGTTTACACATTTCTCTCTCTCTCTTCACAGCGACACCGTGTCCTATCCTCTCCGTCTACCCCCCTCAATTTCCAAGAATGGTGGCTGGGGACAGGGGACAGACAAGACTTCCCAGACTCTCTCAGGCAATTCTCACTTCTCTGCCACTCTCACTCCTTTTAGCTACGGAAGTGTGGGACCATTTTAATCCTCTTCATCACTCAGAGCGAAGGATGTCCCCAGAGACTGATCCAAGGTTGGTTTTGCAAACCCCCCCCCCCCACCACCACCCCACTGAGACAGGCGAATGAAAGGGCAGACAGACTCTCCCTTACCTACCAACACTCAATCTTCCCCAGGTGGCCTGAGAACGACTGACTGATCCTCCAGCATCAGAAACAGGAGCATATAAAATGGGTGGTGGAGGTTGAGGAAAATAGAGGGAAATAAAAAGCCCATGTCTAAACCCTGCATACATTTCCATCCTTCTACCGCATAATAAAAGTTTTCAGAAGTGAAAGATGGGAGGCTAGGGGATGATGGAAACGTGTAATAAATCCCTGCTTTTATACTATTCGGTGGTGAGGAGAATAAATGACTTGTCAGGCACTGAACTTCATTTGTGTTTTTGAGGGGAGGAGAGAAATGCAACATTGTTATAATCTTTCACAAAGGTCCTACTCATCTCTAACTCCATCTGGCTGTTAGGCTGCTAGGCTGTTAGGGTGTTAAGGTGGTTAGGTAAGACTGGGTGCTTTAGGCTGCTAGGCTGTTAGGGTGTTAAGGTGGTTAGGTAAGACTGGGTGCTTTAGGCTGCTAGGCTGTTAGGGTGTTAAGGTGGTTAGGTAAGACTGGGTGCTTTAGAAAAGGCCCATTACCTGCTGCCATTTGTCAATTCCTGACACAATTACATAATTGGGTTGTTCTAAACTCTGCAGGGACCCCTGTGCAGTTGCATGTAAATTTGAAAGCCGTAGATGTAAAAGTTTGAAAATTCAAATGAAAGGTCCTCACTGCCAAAGAAAGTAATTTCCAACTGCAAATAATTACATTTGCAATACATTGGGGAGATGCTGTTTAATGTAACAAGGTATACAATCGTTTTGATAGATGATGAGACAGGCATCAGAGTGTAATGAAAAATAATACAAATAAGATTAAATAAATACCCCCAAAATTATAAAATACCATTTAAAAGGTACTGAACAACAACAACAGCCTTCAATGACAAAGAAATATAAAAAACACATGACTCCTATTCACTTATTATCGAATATAACCCAGTAATATGACTGCACATCTCTCCGTAAGATACCTTAAATATCCTACAAGCTGTCAGAACTCTCCATCTAGTCTCCACTCCTGTGGACTGTGGTTTGTGTGAAAAGAGCCATTCCTAACTGAGCATGGTGCAGATAGATGACTTCAGATGGGTTCCACCTCCTTCACCAGCCCTGAAACATGCGCTAACGCACACACATAGCCTGCTACATACAGCCCTCTTGAGATCAGAGAGGAATTCCCGTAGAAGTCTAGCTGCTTCTGCCAAAGGGAGGTTAGGGACTAATAAGTGTGTGTGTGTGTGTGTGTGCCCTCTCTCTCTCTCTCTCTTCCTCTGACTCATTCTCAGTCATTTCTCTCTGGTACTGTAGATATTCATGCTCCAACACTTTGTAAAAGTGAAAAGTAAGAGGGTCAGTTTGTTCAATTAGTTGGAGCAAAGCAGCATTGGGAGGCCTATCTGTTACCAGCATGGGGGGGCCCATCTGTTAGAAGCACTGGGAGGCCTATCTGTTAGCAGCACTGGGAGGCCTATCTGTTAGCAGCATGGGGAGGCCTATCTGTTAGCAGCCCTGGGAGGCTTATCTGTTAGAAGCACTGGGAGGCCTATCTGTTAGCAGCATGGGGAAGCCTATCTGTTAGCAGCACTGGGAGGAATATCAGTATCTGCTGTAGTTAACAGGCATCTGACAAGCTACTTTTACATCCTCCAGCTTGTCGATGTTGACCTCAGCACAACAAAGCAGGTTTCTTAGCTCTCACTAAATGCAGAGAGAGAGAGAGAGAGAGAGAGAGAGAGAGAGAGAGAGAGAGAGAGAGAGAGAGAGAGAGCTAAACAGTGTTAAATTACTCTCCCTTGTCCCCGGGTTGAAGTCAGACACTGATCATTGTAACAGAGACACTATACATGTGTCATGCCGACAGAGATGGCCCATTCAGATCTGGCTAATCAGGCCCCGCTGCAACACCATCCATTAGTGTGAGTACGCGCGCAAGAACACTTCCTGGTCTCGCACAGACATCTGTGAGTGGTTCGCCAACCTGCCAGGTGGAGGTTCAGACTCATGCGTGTCTGTGAGCAACTGGTCTGGTCTGGGTTAGACATGAAAGGAACAATAAATGGCCAGACTGATTGTGTCTGTGCATGTCTAGTAATACATTCTATTGATGCCTAGTATAAGAGCATGTCAAAGGTCAAATAAATGCTTCTGGATAATGTTAGAACAGGTTGTTCAACTCACTCTA
This sequence comes from Oncorhynchus keta, assembly GCF_023373465.1. Taxonomy (NCBI): domain Eukaryota; kingdom Metazoa; phylum Chordata; class Actinopteri; order Salmoniformes; family Salmonidae; genus Oncorhynchus; species Oncorhynchus keta. The sequence goes on along the minus strand of NC_068433.1, from coordinate 40,718,546 downwards.
ACCATATATGCTGTGTTCATCCAAGAAAGATGAGTAGATTTCTAAAGTCGTGTTCGGATCCTCCTTAGCTTTACCAACTTGATTTTAATCAAATGAAATTTCACATTCAGTTTTCTATCATGATTTGTTGTTGTATATGTAAAGCCCGCTTCAATCAATTTACCCAATTAGAGCCTAACTAAACATAAAAACTGCTTAAATTAACATTGACCTTTTGGCATATGGTTATTCATCACATATGTGTCTTTAGGTCTGTAATGAACATAAGAATGTTAAGGTTGAGTCATTATATTTGAATGAATCTGTTTGTTTACTGAATCACTAATTATAGTGATCCCAAGCCATCCACCCACATTTCACTAGATGCCAAAACTAAAACCTAACATTAGACTACAAACTCAGTGATTTATACTAGATATATTCATCGCATGATTACATTAGGATTGTACAGCTAAGAACCAATAGTGCCTGTATGCAAAGATACATCTGCCATTACATTCTAAACTGCAAAGAGAGACATTTTATTATTATTATTTTTAAACAATACCACCTTTGGTTTTGCAATGTACTTTAACCATGATATTTGATCCCTTCTCTGAAGCTGGTTCTTTCTACAGCCGGAGAGTAAAACTGAAGTCACTGGAGCAGAACTATGCAGCCAGTAAAGTGCTTTTGGGTCGTGCAGGCAGATTCACACACTCTCTAGCGCTCTCCTAGCACGCAAGCACACACACACACACACACACACGCACGCGCACGCACACGCACACACACGCACGCACGCACGCACGCACACGCACGCACGCACGCACGCACACGCACGCACGCACGCACACACACACACACACACACACACACACACACACACACACACACACACACACACACACACACACAATAACACAGTTCTGCAGTGATTTTGTGTAAGTTGCCTGTGGGGTATATAGAGCTGAAATGTCTGTGTTATTTCGCCCCCGTCGCTTGAGGAGTTTGGGACGCCAGGCGGAGATAATGACCAGATGAGGTCGCTATGGGGTGAAGAAAGGGACAAGTTTCACGCTGCTGGGTGTACAGTGAGGGGAAAAAAGTATTTGATCCCCTGCTGATTTTGTACGTTTGCCCACTGACAAAGAAATGATCAGTCTATCATTTTAATGGTAGGTTTATTTTAACAGTGAGAGAAGGAATAACAACAAAAAAAATCCAGAAAAACGCATGTCAAAAATGTTATAAATTGATTTACATTTTAATGAGGGAAATAAATATTTGACCCCAACATGAATTGGTACTTGGTGGCAAAACCCTTGTTGGCAATCACAGAGGTCAGACGTTTCTTGTAGTTGGCCACCAGGTTTGCCCACATCTCAGGAGGGATTGTGTCCCACTCCTCTTTGCAGCTCTTCTCCAAGTCATTAAGGTTTCGAGGCTGACGTTTGACAACCTGAACCTTCAGCTCCCTCCACAGATTTTCTATGGGATTAAGGTCTGGAGACTGGCTAGGCCACTCCAGGACCTTTAATGTGCTTCTTCTTGAGCCACTACTTTGTTGCCTTGGCCGTGTGTTTTGGGTCATTCTCATGCTGGAATACCGATCCACGACCCATTTTCAATGCCCTGGCTGAGGGAAGGAGGCTTTCACCCAAGATGTGACGGTACATGGCCCTGTCCATTGTCCCTTTGATGTGGTGAAGTTGTCCTGTCCCTTTAGGAGAAGCCCCCCAAAGCATAATGTTTCCACCTCCATGTTTGACGGTGGGGATGGTGTTTTGGGGTCATAGGCAGCCTTCCTCCTCCTCCAAACACAGAGAGTTGAGTTGAGCCAAAGAGCTCCATTTTGGTCTCATCTGACCACAACACTTTCACCCAGTTGTCCTCTGAATCATTCATATGTTCATTGTCAAACTTCAGACGGGCATGTATATGTGCTTTCTTGAGCAGGGGGACCTTGCGGGCGCTGCAAGATTTCAGTCCTTCATGGCGTAGTGTGTTACCAATTGTTTTCTTGGTGACGATGGTCCCAGCTGGCTTGAGATCATTGACAAGATCCTCCCGTGTAGTTCTGGGCTGATTCCTCACCGTTCTCATGATCATTGCAACTCCACGAGGTGAGATCTTGCATGGAGCCCCAGGCTGAGGGAGATTGACAGTTCTTTTGTGTTTCTTCCATTTGCGAATAATCGCACCAACTGTTGTCACCTTGTCACAAAGCTGCTTGGCGATGGTCTTGTAGCCCATTCCAGCCTTGTGTAGGTCTACAATCTTGTCCCTGACATCCTTGGAGAGCTCTTTGGTCTTGGCCATGGTGGAGAGTTTGGAATCTGATTGATTGATTGCTTCTGTGGACAGGTGTCTTTTATACAGGTAACAAACTGAGATTAGGAGCACTCCCTTTAAGAGTGTGCTCCTAATCTCAGCTCGTTATCTGTATAAAAGACACCTGGGAGCCAGAAATCTTTCTGATTGAGAGGGGGTCAAATACTTATTTCCCCTCATTAAAACGCAAATCAAGTTATAACATTTTTGACATGCGTTTATCTGGATTTTTTTGTTGTTATCCTGTCTCTCACTGTTTAAATAAACCTACCATTAAAATTATAGACTGATCGTTTCTTTGTCAGTGGGCAAACTGTACAAAATCAGCAGGGGATCACATACTTTCTTCCCCTCACTGTACGTACACACACAGAAACACACAGACACACACACAGACACACATACAGACACAATACAAGAGTCTCTATGGGTGCAGAGACTGTGCTGTCTGTCTGTGGTTGACCCTCTCCGTGTCTGTCTATAGGGGGAAAGGTGTGACACCGCACAAAAAAAGAAGGGTTACTAAATAGTACCAGGTACGGGTTCTTTGGCTTGTAACCATAGCGGAACCTTTTTGAACATTCAATAAAGAACCCTGCTCATACGGTTGTAAATGAAACTTGTACTGTATATAAAGAACCCTGTCCTATGGTTACAATAAGAGACATTCAAAAAGGTTGTAGTAGCACCAAAAAAAGGGTTCTGCTATGATTACAACCTTTTTGAGAATTATATAGAACCCTTTTTTTATGGTTCTTTATAGAACCTTTATGGAGAATGGTTCCATTAAAAAAATATCAATCTGAAAGGTTCTTTGTAGGTCCTTTTTGAAGAACCATGAAAAATGTTTTATGCTGGTCAGAAATATTCCGTAGGGGTTATTACTGTGTTACTTGACAAGTTATATCAAGTGGGCATCCTCTGGAACGGCTGGGAGTCCCTGGGGAGATCATTGAGAACCACTGACTGAGTTAGTCAATCATTCTTAATTGAGACAAGATCAAATGTGAGTCTTTCACAGAACACCATCACTGGACATGGTCATACAGTGGGGAGAACAAGTATTTGATACACTGCCGATTTTGCAGGTTTTCCTACTTACAAAGCATGTAGAAGTCTGTCATTTTTTATCATAGGTACACTTCAACTGTGAGAGACGGAATCTAAAACAAAACTCCAGAAAATCACATTGTATGATTTTTAAGTAATTAATTTGCATTTTATTGCATGACATTAGTATTTGATACATCAGAAAAGCAGAACTTAATATTTGGTACAGAAACCTTTTTTTTTGCAATTACAGAGATCATACGTTTCCTGTAGTTCTTGACCAGGTTTGCACTCACTGCAGCAGGGATTTTGGCCCACTCCTCCATACAGACGTTCCCCAGATCCTTCAGGTGTCGGGGCTATCGCTGGGCAATACGGACTTTCAGCTCCCTCCAAAGATTTTCCATTGGGTTCAGGTCTGGAGACGGACTAGGCCACTTATTTGATCACCTACCAACCAGTAAGAATTCTGGCTCTCACAGACCTGTTAGTTTTTCTTTAAGAAGTCCTCCTGTTCTCCACTCATTACCTGTATTAACTGCACCTGTTTGATCTCGTTACCGGTATAAAGACATTACTTGTCCACACACTCAATCAAACAGACTCCAACCTCTCCACAATGGCCAAGACTGGAGCGCTGTGTAAGGACATCAGGGATACAATTGTAGACCTGCACAAGGCTGGGATGGGCTACAGGACAATGGGCAAGCAGCTTGGTGAGAAGGCAACAACTGTTGGCGCAATTATTCGAAAATGGAAAAAGTTCAAGATGACGGTCAATCATCCTCGGTCTGGGGCTCCATGCAAGATATCACCTCGTGGGGCATCAATGATCATGAGGAAGGTGAGGGATCAGCCCAGAACTACACGGCAGGACCTGGTCAATGACCTGAAGAGAACTGGGACCACAGTCTCAAAGAAAACCATTAGTAACACATTAGGCCATCATGGATTAAAATCCTGCAGTGCACACAAGGTCCCCCTGCTCAAGCCGGCGCATGTCCAGGCCCATCTGAAATTTGCCAATGACCATCTGGATGGTCCAGAGGAGGAATGGGAGAAGGTCATGTGGTCTGATGAGACAAAAATAGAGCTTTTTGGTCTAAACTCCACTCGCCGTGTTTGGAGGAAGAAGAAGGATGAGTACAACCCCAAGAACAACATCCCAACCGTGAAGCATGGAGGTGGAAACATCATTCTTTGGGGATGCTTTTCTGCAAAGGGGACAGGACGACTGCACCGTATTAAGGGGAGGATGAACGGGACCATGTATCGCAAGATCTTGGCCAACAACCTCCTTCCCTCAGTAAGAGCATTGAAGATGGGTCATGGCTGGGTCTTCCAGCATGACAACCACCCGAAACACACAGCCAGGGCAACTAAGGAGTGGCTCCGTAAGAAGCATCTCAAGGTCCTGGTGTGGCCTAGCCAGTCTCCAGACCTGAAGCCAATAAAAAAATCTTTGGAGGGAGCTGAAAGTCCGTATTGGCCAGTGACAGCCCCGAAACCTGAAGGATCTGGAGAAGGTCTGTATGGAGGAGTGGGCCAAAATCCCTGCTGCAGTGTGTGCAAACCTGGTCAAGAACTACATGAAACTACAGGAAATCTCTGTAATTGCAAACAAAGGTTTCTGTACCAAATATTAAGTTCTGCTTTTCTGATGTATCAAATACTTATGTCATGCAATAAAATGCAAATGAATTACTTAAAAAATCATACAATGTGTTTTAGATTGTGTTTCAGAATCAGCATATATTTAGACGTACCGTAACACCAACGACTGTATTCGTGTGGTAAAACTGCCTTTATGGAGCTCATATTACTGACTTTAGTAATAGTCACAGTGAAAATGGATCATTTGATATTAGAACTACTGTCTAATGAACACAACAATGAACTCCACAACAACAAAGTCAAACCAGAGATGTCTGGCGACAATGAAAATGGAAATTAGTTTTCACCTTGAGACAAATTGAACTCTGCTGCGTTAATTGGTTACAAATGCTTGTTTTCCCACCCACCCACCCAACGCACCTCTCTCTCTCTCTCTCTCTCTCCCCCCTTTCTCTCAATTCAATTCAAGGGGCTTTATTGGCATGGGAAACATATGTTAACATTGCCAAAGCAAGTGAAGTAGATGATAAACAAAAGTGAAATAAACAATAAAAATGAACAGTAAACATTACACTCACAGAAGTTTCAAAACAATAAAGACATTACAAATGTCATATTATGTATATATACAGTGTTATAACGATGTAAAAATGGTTAAAGCACAAAAGGGAAAATAAATCAACATATGGGTTGTATTTACAATGGTGTTTGCTCATCACTGGTTGCCTTTTTCTTGTGGCAACAGAAACAAATCTTGATGCTGTGATGGTACACTGTGGTATTTCAACCAGGAGATATGGGAGTTAATCAAAATCGTGTTTGTTTTCGAATTCTTTGCGGATCTGTGTAATCTGAGGGAAATATGTGTCTCTAATATGGTCATACATTTGGCAGGAGGTTAGGAAGTGCAGCTCAGTTTCCACCTCATTTTGTGGGCAGTGTGCACATAGCCTGCCTTCTCTTGAGAGCCAGGTCTGCCTCCTTCGGCCTTTCTCAATAGCAAGGCTATGATCACTGAGCCTGTACATAGTCAAAGCTTTCCTTAAGTTTGGGTCAGTTACAGTGGTCAAGTATTCTTCCACTGTGTACTCTCTGTTTATGGCCAAATAGCATTCTAGTTTGCTCTGTTTATTAAAATTTGTTTCCAATGTGTCAAGTAATTATCTTTTTATTGTCTCATGATTTGGCTGGGTATATTTGTGTTGCTATCCTGGGGCTCTGTGCAGTCTGTTTGTGAACAGAGCCCCAGGACCAGCTTGCTTAGGGGACTTTTCTCCAGGTTTATCTCTCTTTAGGCAATGGCTTTGTTATGGAAGGTTTGGCAATCGCTTCCTTTTAGGTGGTTGTAGAATTAACCACTTCTGGGAAAATTGGAAAATACTAAACAAAAAATAACACAAAGAATTATCTATCCAAAATGGAGATGTATGTTTAAACCACTTCTCCAATATTTTTGGCACTATAACAAAGGACAAATAATAAAATCATATACATGATCAAATCTTAGAATCAACTATTAAAGACTACCAGAACCCACTTGATTATCCAATTACCTTGAATGAACTAGAGGACAAAATAAAAACACTCCAACCCAAAAAGGCATGTGGTGTTAATAATATAATATATATAATAATATATATGCCATTTAGCTGACGCTTTTATCCAAAGCCACTTACAGTCATGTGTGCATACATTCTACGTATGGGTGGTCCCGGGAATCGAACCCACTACCCTGGCGTTACAAGCGCCATGCTCTACCAACTGAGCCACAGAAGGACCCCAGTGTTGATGGTATCCTCAATGAAATTATAAAATATACAGACAAAAAAAATCCAATTGGCTATACTAAACTATTTAACATCATCCTTAGCTCTGGCATCTTTCCCAGTATTTGGAACCAAGGACTGGTCACCCCAATCCACAAAAGTGGAGAGAAATCTGACCCCAATAACTATTGTGGGACACATTAACAGCAGACTCGTACATTTCCTCAGTGAAAACAATGCACTGAGCAAATGTCAAATTGGATTTTTATCAAATTATCGTATGACAGACCACATATTCACCCTGCACACCCTAAATAACAAACAAACAAACAAAGCCAAACAAAGGCAAAGTCTTCTCATGCTTTGTTGAGTTTTTTAAAAAGCCTTGAGGGCCTGCTACACAAATTGATGGAAAGTGATGTTGGGGGAAAAACATAGGGTATTATAAAATCCATGTACACAAACAACAAGTGTGCTGTTAAAATAGGCAATAAGCACACACATTTCTTCCCACATGGCCGTGGGATGAGACAGGGATGCAGCTTAAGCCCCACCCTCTTCAACATATAAATCAACGAATTGGCGAGGGCACTAGAACAGTCTGCAGCACCCAGCCTCACCCTACTAGAATATGAAATGTCTACTGTTTGCTGATGATTTGGTGCTTCTGTCACCAACCAAGGAGGGCCTACAGCAGCACCTAGATCTTCTGCACAGATTCTGCAAGACCTGGGCCCTGACAGTAAATCTCAGTAAGACAAAAATAATGGTGTTCCAGTCACCAGGACCATAGATACAAATTCCATATATACACTGTTGCCCTAGAGCACACAAAAAAACGATACATACCTTGGCCTAAACATCAACACCACAGGTAACTTCCACAAAGCTGTGAACGATCTGAGAGACAAGGCAAGAAGGGCATTCTATGCCATCAAAGGAACATAAGATTCTGGCAAATAATAAGGATCTGGCAAAAAATACTTAAATCAGTTATAGAACCCATTGCCCTTTATGGCTGTGAGGTCTGGGGCCCGCTAATGATCAAAATCTCGAAAAGAGCCGTTTAGAGTCTATGAATTGTTCAATTACATTGCGCTGATTTCTGATGTGCTTTTCCATCTTTTTCCGTAGTAAATTTCTGTATTGTTTTAGTGATACACCATAGTGAAGGTGTAGACTCAGGTTTTCTCAGGTATGTTTTTGGTTGAAAAGGTTTCTCAATTTCTTTCTTAGGTTTTTGTATTGTTCATCAAACCATTTATCATTGTTGTTCATTTTCTTCAGTTTTCTGTTTGACATTTTTAGATTTGATAGGGAAGCTGAGAGGTCAAATATACTGTTAAGATTTCCTACTGCCAAGTTTACACCGTCACTATTACAGTAGAACGTTTTGTCCAGGAAGTTCTCTAAAAGGGATTGAATTTGTTGTTGCCTAATTGTTTTTTTGGTAGGTTTCCACACTACATTCCTTCCATATGTAACATTTCTTAATAAACTCAGCAAAAAAAGAAACGTCCTCACTGTCAACTGCGTTTACTTTCACGCTGTAAATATTTGCATGATCATAGCAATATTCAACAACTGAGACATAAACTAAACAAGTTCCACAGACATGTGACTAACAGAAATGGAATAATGTGTCCCTGAACAAAGGGCAGGTCAAAAGCGGGGGTCAAAGTAACAGTCAGTAATCTGGTGTGGCCACCATCTGCATTAAGTACTGCAGTGGATCTCCTTCTCGCGGACTGCATCAGATTTGCCAGTTCTTGCTGTGAGATGTTACCACACTCTTCCAACAATGCACCTGCAAGCTCCCAGACATTTCTGGGGGGAATGGCCCTTAGCCCTCACCCTCCGATCCAACAAGTCCCAGACGTGCTCAATGGGATTGAGATCCGGGCTCTTTGCTAGCCATGGCAGAACACTGTCTTGCGGGAAATCACGCACAGAACGAGCAGAATGGCTGGTGGCATTGTCATGCTGGAGGGTCATGTCAGGGTGAGCCTGCAGGAAGGGTACCACATGAGGGAGGAGGATTTTTTTCCCTGTAACGCACAGCGTTGAGATTGCCTGCAATGACAACAAGCTCAGTCCAATGAGGCTGTGACACACCGCCCCAGACCATGACGGATCCTCCACCTCGATCCCGCTCCAGAGTACTGGCCTCGGTGTAACGCTCATTTCTTCGACGATAAACACAAATCCGACCATCACCCCTGGTGAGACAAAACCGCGACTTGTCAGTGACGAGCACTTTTTGCTAGTCCTGTCTGGTCCAGCAACGGTGGGGTTTTGCCCATAGGCGACATTGCTACCGGTGAGGACCTGCCTTACCTGTCTGGTGAGGACGTGCCTTACAACAGGCCTACAAGCCCTCAGTCCAGCCTCTCTCAGCCTATTGTGGACAGTCTGAGCACTGATGGAGGGATTGTGCGTTCCTGGTGTAACTAGGGCAGTTGTTGTTGCCATCCTGTACCTGTCCCGCAGGTGTGAGGTTTGGATGTACCGATCCTGTGCAGGTGTTATTACACGTGGTCTACCACTGTCCTGTCTCCCTGTAGCACTGTCGTAGGCATCTCACAGTATGGACATTGCAAATTATTGCCCTGGCCACATCTGCATTCCTCATGCCTCCTTGCAGTATGTCTAAGGCACGTACACGCAGATGAACAGGGACCCTGGGCATCTTTCTTTTGTTGTTTTTCAGAATCAGTAGAAAGGCCTCTTTTGTGTCCTAAGTTTTCATAACTGTGACCTTAATTGCCTACCGTCTGTAAGCTGTTAGTGTCTTAACGACCGTTCCGCAGGTGCATGTTCATTAATTGTTTATGGTTCATTGAACAAGCATGGGAAACAGTGTTATAACCCTTTTCAATGAAGATCTGTGAAGTTATTTAGATTTTTATGAATTATCTTTGGAAGACAGGGTCCTGAAAAAGGGACGTTTCTTTTTTTTGCTGAGTTTATTACTCAGTTCCTTTGGATTTGATGCCTCATGATTAAGTATTGCTCTGTTCAAGTAGACTTTGCTGTGATCTGAAAGGGGTGTCAGTGGGCTGACTGTGAACGCTCTGAGAGACTGGGTTGAGGTCAGTGATAAAATAGTCTACAGTACTACTGCCAAGATATGAGCTATAGGTGTACCTACCATAGGAGTCCCCTCGAAGCCTACCATTGACTATGTACATACCCAGCATCCGACAGAACTGCAGGAGTTGTGACTCATTTTTGTTGGTTATGTTGTCATAGTTGTGCCTAGGGGGCATATGATGGAGGGAATGCTGTCACCTCCAGGCAGGTGTTTGTCCCCCTGTGTGCTGAGGATGTCAGGTTCTTGTCCGGTTCTAGCATTTAGGTCACCACCGACTAGTACATGTCCCCGGGCCTGGAAATGTTGATCTCCCCCTCTAGGATGGAGAAGCTTTCATTGTTAAAGTATGGGTATTATATTGGGGGGATATAGGTAGCACACAGGAGGACATTTTTCTCTGTTAAGATCATTTCCTTTTGAATTTCTAGCCAAATCAAAAATTTCCTGTTTTGACTAATTTAATGGAGTGAGTTAGGTCTGCTCTATACCACATTAGCATACCCCATGAGTTTCTTCCCTGTTTCACACCTGGTAGTTTGGTGGATGGGACTACCAGCTCTCGGTAACCGAGAGGGCAACCAGTGGGTCCATGTTATACCATGTTTCTTGTATGATGACAATGTCTGTATTTCAGGTCCAGGTTCCTGCTCTTGCAGGTTCCTGCTCTTTAAGCCAAAGGCAGATGACCTCAAGCCTTGGATATTCCAGGATGAGATAGTGAAGGCTTTGTGTTCCATAAAGTGTCCAATGTTATTGGTCGTGTGGTTTGGTCTCAGACCAGTAAGTGTGAGCAGAGCCTGCTGAGCATCTGGTACATGCCATTGGCTTGGGCAAGTGTGAGAGTGGGGGTTGGGTCTGTTTGCCTGCTCAAGGCCTGGGCATATGTTCGACTTCCATGTTGAGGCCCTCTTTGCGGGGGTAGTGCATGGGGTGGGCGGGAGGGGCATAGGTATGATCTGAGGGGGCCTAAATGGGGTGTGGCATGGTTGACTTGGGGGATGTTGATTGGTTGGGGTGGAGGTGTGGCTGGTGGTGTTGTAGGCTGGATGTAGGTCCTCTCTGTGTGGGTGCTCTATGTGTAAGTTTGGGGGGGTGGGTCCCGCAGGTCTGGGAGAGTGTCTCGCTGGTCTGGGCGGGTGTCCATTGATCTGTTGTTCTTATGTGAAGTGTTGGGGCTGCGTTTGAGAGCGATGTCCTTTAGGGTCCGGGCGAAGGTGGGAACTGCTGCCTTGTATAGGTGGACCTGGTCATAAAGGCTGTTCAAGTCCAGGGTGGAGTGGTGGGCCAGGTAAACATTTGGTTTTGAGACACAGTCACGGGAAATACTTCTGTTTACCCGCTGTATGGTAGCAAGGTGGAAGTCTTTGTGGTAGCAGGGTGGATATAACCACTTGTGCATTGGGGAATGTAGAAGAAGCTTTTTCAAACACTCTCTTGAGTGCTGTGGCCACCCTTTCCTGCTGTGCTCTCAGGTCGTTTGGGCCTGTGTGTATTATTATGTGGCTAGCTGAACCCAGTTGGCCCTCAGGCAGAAGGTCTAGGGTGTGCTGGGTGTTTGGACACCATGTCCTCAGTGGGTGTGGGGGGTTGTCAGGAGGGGTATCAGGGTGGCTGACAGGGGGGGGGGGGATGCTCAGAGGGGGTGAGATCCCCTGGGCTTGGGGTTCTTCATTTGTCTGTCCAGCTGTGATGTCGACGTGGTCAGGGTCTGAGGTGGACTGTTCTGCTGTGGTGTCGAGACTTTTGTCGGGAGCTGAGGTGGGCTGCTCTGCTCACTCCTCTGCGGGGGTGGCCAACTCTCTAGTGGGTTGTTCTCTGTCACACGCTACCCGCCTCACCCTCTCCTCCAGCAGTCTGATCCTCTCCTCTAGTGCTCTGTTCTTCTCCTGCACCTGCTTCCTGTTGAAGTTGTCTCACCACAGTCCAGAGTGCAGATATGTCTCTCTCCACCTCCAGCTCTCCGGGTCTGGTTAAGGGGGTGTTGTTGTGCTGGACTGTTGTCTGGGTCTGTGCTGACTGGAGTGTAAACACCTGCTGTTCCAGCTCCACCTGCCTTACCTCCAAATGGGTGAATGTATCCTTCATTTCAATGAGGGAGTAGCACTCTGTGCTCGGAGGTTGACTTACTTTCTGCTTGAGGTGGCTCGTCTGTGGGGTTGTATAATGAAGAGGTCTGGTCTGACGCTCGGGTTTGGGGGTATCTTTCTCAAGGGAGAGCTTCTCCTGCTGAGCTAATTCTTTGATTAGGTGAAAGTCCAGCTGAAACTGTTTGGGGTTGCCCTGTACGAATACTGTTCCAGACTTATAGAGATTTATATTAGTTGACTCAGAGTCCTCGTTGTATAGTATCCTGAGTTTCCACCCCTTGGTAACAACCCCCTACCCCCCTTAACAGAGGGGTAGTGTGCTAATATAGCACTGTGTCATGCCAGGAGATGGTCTGTGTGGAAGATGAGGTTGCTGATTTTCCATAAAGAGCTTCATTTGGTGCTCTTTTTGTCTCTTATCGTTCTTTACATACACAGGGTACTGTATTTGAATTAACTCTGAACAGCGGGAGGCAGCTTCTAATGCCTCTCCATTTGGTTGGAGTAGACTGTGCGACTCTCATGCCATTGTTGGGCTAAAGGGCTTTGACATCTCTGACTTGACACGTCAGTGCTAATTGAGGTTGTATCAAGCTTGGCAGCCTTAATTTAGCATTCAGTCCTTATAAAGTAATGTCATGTATTTTTCTTCTTGGCTTTTGGAAATAAAATATAGCTTCAGACTAAACATTACTCACTCCGTTCCAGGTTGGATGGTGTTTTCAGTTTCTTTTGTTTTCCATAGCATTTGCTGTATATATTTGGAATAATAATCTTTAGTAGTTGTAAACCTTCCACGTGATTCCGTATTTCCGTCCAAAATCAGACGATTTAAAGTTTTGATTTGGAGTCAAGGTTATGTTGTAGAGGGTAGCATCCTGTTTAGGTCCCTGACAAAAAAAATCCAAGTTTACCTAACTCTAAATATTTTTTTAAGAACATGCTAAAAAATGCAGGAGCTCATCTGTTCATGACCTCCACCGTAGTTTCTGAGACAATGATGAATTACATCAGCCCCTACCCTTGATCCTCAGAAGCCCATAATCAAGGACAAGGATCTGGGAGAATAAAGCCACCCGGGGGACAATGGCTGACAGTGAAGGATAGGCCTCCACTACGTTGTCAATGTCATCCTCTTCTTTCTATTTCTCTTTCTTCTCCTCCTCCTCCTCATCCTCCTCCTCCATCATCAATCAACACAGCGTCTTATGCGGTGTCTCATACAGTGCTGTGGTGTGGCATGATGAACAGTCAGATAAAGACAGACACCTGTGTTTTAATCCACAACTGATCTGTGGGGACAGGGTGCCTGAAAACAAGGTTTACACACACACACACACACACACACACACACACACACACACACACACACACACACACACACACACACACACACACACACACACACACACACACACACACACACACACACACACACACACACACACACACACACACACACACACACACACACACACACACACACACACACACACACACACACACGGCTTTAGGCTGACTCATACAATATTATGGTCTGTAAAATGAGTCAGACCTCCACCGTAGTTGAGGGACAGCGAGGATTTCAGACAGCGATGGAAATTAAAGTCTGGTGATTAAATCATTAAATCCTACACATCTAATTAAATAGCTCGTTGAGATAACCATTTAATGAATGATTCTCAAAGAGATGTTTTGTCTTCGTTCGTCCATCTGTGGTGCTTTGAATTCCTCTCCCATGCCAGTTGAGCTGCTATAGAACAGTCATTGTGTGCTGGTGCTGGTATCTGTTCTCTGTTCAGGGCTGGTGACTACAGCTCACAGTCCGTTACATTATGGAGATGTGGTTTCCCTAATCCCTCAAGGCTTACACACAAACACACACACACACTGGCTAAGAGCCCCGGCAGACACACAGGCTCTCTGGTCTCCAGTTCCCAGGGTTTAATCTCTCTTCTTCACCCCAGCAGGGACAACAGTAGGCTGGGGTGATGTAAGGTCAGAGAGTCCCTCTCCTGGTTATAATGGTTGGTTTAGGGTCAAAGCTCTACAGGCTGGCAGAAGGTTGTGCTGGGTTGCGTTAGGCTGTTGTCCTAGTGGCAGGTACTGAGCTGGGTTGTTGTCGCCTGGGGGACAGAGGCTGGGATAAGCTGGCGTTGCTCCAGGAGAAGGTAACTGATTCAGAGCCGTGTTCATTATTGCTGGCCCAGTCAGCTACTGCCTCTCTCTGCCAGATCTGACCAGGGGTCTGGAGGCAGAAGATGAAGATTTCCTTAATGATCATTAGAGAGAAAGGTGGCTGGAGGGTGTTGTCACTGTGTCCTTTCATTCACCAGCCATGGTGACTCATGGTCAGTTCCCTCCACTCCGTGTCAGCCCCTTGGTCAGGCCTGTCGAATGCCCGCCTGAGGCCTGTCATGACAGGCCATAGTCAGGGCCTCTGCCTGGATCTGTCTGGATGTCACTGGAGCTACTGCTCCGCAGTCTGGAGGTTTGGAGGCCCTGGCCTTCTCCAGGCACGTCTCTGAATCTGCCTGTCGGTCTGTCTGTGTAACAAGCATGCTCTGATACTAACTATTGGAGAGTGGAGGAGGAAGAGAAAAGGGGGAGAAGGGGAAAAGGGGTTGCAGGAGGGGCGAGGAGAGGTTGTCGCTTTAGGCTATTCCACGAGGGCATGGGATCTTCTGTGGATCTCCTTCTGGTGATTCATTTAGGCAAAGCCTTACGGCCTGGATGATCATATCACTAGGCATATCCCCTCCTCTAGCCACTAGGCACCCACTATTGCACAAGAGGAATAGGGTTATGTCTGTCCTAATGTCAACATCCTCCAAACGTATTACAAGCCATGCAGTATCCCTCCCCTGACAAGAGGTAGAGGCTAAGAGACAACAGGGTTAAATTAAGTCTGCTCTAAAGTCTAACATCCACCAACATCGGTGGGTCCTTCGGGAATGTCAGTCTCTAGTCAGCACTGTCATGTACTGGCCTCGTCTAGCCTTGAGGCATCCACTGCTACTCAACATGGAGAGGCAATGGGAGAGACGTTTGTCAACACACAAACACACACACACTAAACACGCACAAAGACAGGCCCACGCACACACACACACACACACACTAAACACACACACCGGCAGGCGCGCGCACACACACACACAAACACACACACACACACTAAACACGCACAAAGACAGGCCCACGCACACACACACACACACACACACACACACACACACACACACACACACACACACACACACACACACACACACACACACACACACACACACACACACACAATCCACTGATGCTGGTCATTATAACTGTCAGTCTACAGCTGTCCCAGTCTCCCCACCACAATGAGGTCCAGTCATGTGGAACTGTTCAGGGAAGGGTTCAGGCTCAGTGAACCTACGTTCATCCCTTGTTTGCTCATCATTTGCTGTTATTATCTTTTTTGGACGCATCTCGTTTAGGAGCCCTGGTTTGTTTGCTAAATGTGAATGGAATTAATTCCAGATAATCAAAGGTTAATGAACAAATGAAACAAAGGTCAATTGGATAGGTATTTATGAGAGGTTGTTACCAGAAGGGAGGCAGGGGAGCTGAGAGGAGACACACACACACACACACACACACACACACACACACACACACACACACACACACACACACACACACACACACACACACACACACACACACACACACACACACACACACACACACACACACACAGAGAGGAAACAGAGATTGTTACTTCCTACCAAGCCAACGCTGAAACATGGTGCTCATTGTTGCATGTCTATTGACTTTCTCATCTGACTATCGTGTGACATTAGTTACTAGGCTAATTGGCTGTCTGTTAAATCTTCTGTCTCCCTCCTGTGTGTGTGTGTGTGTGTGTGTGTGTGTGTGTGTGTGTGTGTGTGTGTGTGTGTGTGTGTGTGTGTGTGTGTGTGTGTGTGTGTGTGTGTGTGTGTGTGTGTGTGTGTGTGTGTGTGTGTGTGTGTGTGTGTGTGTGTGTGTGTGTGTGTGTGTGTGTGTGTGTGTGTGTGTGTGTGTGTGCTTGCGTGTGTGAATTCTCCATCTCTATGTTGTAATCCAAGTCTTATCCTACAGCTGGAGGAGAGCCTGTCATCTGGATGTCTGGACGGGAGAGAGAGAATACCTCCCATCTGGATCTCTCTACCTCCCATCTGGATCACTCTACCTCAACATCTCTCTCTCTCTCCATGTCGCATCTCTCTGTCTCTCCCTCTCTTTCACTCTATCCGTCTTCCTCTCGGTCTCTCAAACCCCCCCCAGTCTCTTCCCTCTCCCCCACGCCTTCTCTCTCATGCTCTCTCTCTCCCTCTCACTCCTTTCTCTCTTCTTCTTCACACGCAGAAATAGGAAAATAGTGTACTACACTGTCACAACCTATAGTCAACCTGAATGCTCAAGGTCTTTCGTTCCCTCTCTCGTTCCCTCTCGGTCTCTCCTGCTTTCACTCCCTCGCTTTCCCCTGCCTCACGCAAGAGGAGAGAGTCAGCTAGTTAAAATGGACACACCATTGCCTCTCTCTACAGACATCCCCCATCATCCCATCATTAATGGTTAGGTGCATCTTACACGTTATGGTGAAAACATCCTTAATATGCCTAAAGGGAGCTGAGACGTGCTTCACGAACACAAACACAACGTCTCTGGAATCATAACTCCTCGATTAAACAGCAATTACCACAGCTGCTCAGTAGCAGCACGCAGGGAGGAGCGTAAGCGGTGGTGGCAGTCATCATAGTAATAATAATATTAAATAATCATTCAATCACCTAACAATCACTCCTTAATTCAATCGCTGGCAATGAGAGAGAGAGAGAGAGAGAGAGAGAGAGAGAGAGAGAGAGAGAGAGAGAGAGAGAGAGAGAGAGAGAGAGAGAGAGAGAGAGAGAGAGAGAGAGAGAGAGAGAGAGGATGGTTGGTCTTATGACACCTGTCATTACTTTGTGATTACATCCACGTAGCCTGCTGTGGCCTCATTCTGTTGTTCCTCTCTTCCCCCTCGCCTCATCCTTCTCTCTTCTCCTCCTCCCAGCTTCTCTTCATTAAAACCCCTTCAGAGGGACAGTCAGTCGACTCTCTCCTCTCAGACTCCTCACACACATACATGTAGGCACATAGACGAACAAGTGTACGCGCAAACATATGGTACATCTTCCGGACCACCCTCGTGTGTGTGTGTGTGTGTGTGTGTGTGTGTGTGTGTGTGTGTGTGTGTGTGTGTGTGTGTGTGTGTGTGTGTGTGTGTGTGTGTGTGTGTGTGTGTGTGTGTGTGTGTGTGTGTGTGTGTGTGTGTGTGTGTGTGTGTGTGTGTCCAGAGACTGCCACAGACAGGGTAGTGGGAGGATCATAGTGTGTGTGAAGAATTATGCATTTACCAGATTTTTTTTTATATTAATAGTTAACAATTAATACTTAACAAATAGTAAGACATTTCTGCTCTACTAATGCTGTGTTTTTATGGTCTCCACTCTAGCTCCCTGCAGCTAATCTGGGTGTATGGGTCAATCATTTACTAGAGATAGTTTAGGACTAGAACAATCCCTCATTGCTCTTAAGTGAAGTATCCTTGGGCATGATTGTTTGTTTGCCAGTTGTGGGCAACCAAAAGTCCAGACGCGTGGTAGTGAGTCAGAGTAGGATAGGTGAAGTTCGTGTGGAGTGTAGGACGAGAGCGCAGCTTGGTGAAGCTCATTGAACAAGGGACTTATTGTGCAGGTGACGCCTTGGGGAATCTGACTTGGGGAAAGTTCAAATTACAATGTGCAGTGTTTGGATAAAATATTTGGATAAATGAGGTAAACAGGTATGCCCTGGGTTACTATTGTTAGGTGTTGTTGTGAGTGTTTTGTTATTCCTGGTACTTAGTAAATACGAGGTAAGACTGGATTTGTGGGGCCGTGTTACATAGTTAGGTAGGAGACACGGATACTCTGTTGGTAGTTTTACACATTTGGATAGACGTAAGATAATCTATACCATAGTAATCGCAATAGGCGATATCCAGGTGTGGATACAACACCCTGTTTTGGGACCAATAATTAGGCAATATTTTGATAATGGTATGGGTTACCCTGTTCATATAGACCGGGTTTAAAATCTAAGAACAGCGCTAAATCATTTTTCCTCTTGTCTGTCTCGTCCCCTGTGTGTCCTGTGTTTGTGAATGTGATATGAGAGTTGTGTGAGTGTGGAAATAAGCGTTAATCTGAAGGTTGGATAATAATACGCAGAAATGTGTATAATAAGGTGATTTTAAATTTGGATAATACGTTTCAATATATAGAGCTGCTTCGTAGGGATGGAGAAGGTTGGAAATGCACATGGAGTGGTTCATTCATGTAAGTACCTAAGATTTCCTACGTTTTACATGGATTCTGTGAATATATGAAAATGTGACAAATTGTATGTGTGTTTTATCAATGACTAGAGATTTGATAAAGTAATACTGGGAATATAATGATACGCAACTTAAACAAGCCACATGTAAACGTACGTAGGCTCAGGATGGCCTCTTTATGGATCATTTGATAGAGACAAGGGTCAAGCATTTTTTTTACAGTCTAAACACTAATGGGATTTTCTCCATCCAGGCAATACATTTAGAGAAAACTAGAGGTCGGAAATTGTATTTTTTTTCCGCAGTAAGAGTCGAGTTGCTATATTTATGGAACAAATCCCTTTTTCCATGACATTAGAGCAAATTAAGGTGGAATTTTGACGTAACTTACAAGGTAGTACAAAGCCTAATTTAGTTTTTTTTTCATCATAATAATTATTACGGAGCAAATGTGATGTAATAAAAGAATTTCAGGAAAATATCATTCATTTATATTAAACTCGCCAGATCTGTTTCCAAATCAACGAATATCAATTCAACTCATTCACCGTAAGAGTCCCTTTGTGCAAATCTTTACAAAGAAACACTTGGATGAACTTTAAGGCTATTTTCCGGTAATGGTGTTGTTTTTAGTGCCAGATGTTAAGACTACACACCATTATAATTGGGTTATTTACTTATCATTTCAATTGTCACGTTGTATAATGATAGGAGGCGGGCGCAGGAATACAAACTAGTTTATTTTATTTCACTACCCAAAATAGTGTACGTCATAAACATGACGGGAACGAAGCCCAAAACAAACACATACACAGTATATATAAAGTTGAAGTCTGAAGTTTACATACACCTTAGCCAATTACATTTATACACATAAGAGTGTATGTAAAGAAGAATCTATGATGCAAGTTCTGGAAATCAACAAGGTCTCGGTGGCGAGGGTAGTTTAAGAATGCATACAGAATGTTAAGCATCGTTATGAACTACCATTTTGTTTTTGCATTTTTGCCAGAGGGAATATAATAGATTTTGTGTTGATGCCGGTTTATTTAAATGGCTAGAGCAAAAAAAGTATTAAAATGCTACTCATGATAATGAAAATAATGAAATAATCCTAGTAAAGCTTCCCACAATAAGTTGGGTGAATTTTGGCCCATTCCTCCTGACAGAGCTGGTGTAACTGAAGCAGGTTTGTAAGGCCTCCTTGCTCGCACACGCTTTTTCAGTTCTGCCCACAAATGTTCTATAGGATTGAGGTCAGGGCTTTGTGATGGCCACTTCAATACCTTGACTTTGTTGTCCTTAAAACATCTTGCCACAACTTTGGAAGTATGCTTGGGGTCATTGTCCATTTGGAAGACCCATTTGCGACCAAGCTTTAACTTCCTTACTGATGTTTTGAGATATTGATTCAATATATATTTTGTGAAGTGCACCAGTCCCTCCTGCAGCAAAGCACCTCCACAACATGATGCTGCCACCCCCGTGCTTCACGGTTGGGATGGTGTTCTTCGCCTTAAAAGCCTTCCCCTTTTTCCTCCAAACATAACAATGGTCATTATAGCCAAATAGTTATATTTTTGTTTCATCAGACCAGAGGACATTTCTCCAAAAAGTATGATATTTGTCCCCATGTGCAGTTGCATATCGTTTTCTGGCTTTTTTTCTTGCGTTTTTGGAGCAGTGGCTTCTTCCTTGCTGAGCGGCCATTCAGGTTATGTCGATATAGGACTCGTTTTACTGTGGCTATAGATACTTTTGTACCTGTTTCCTCCAGCATCTTCACAAGGTCCTTTGCTGTTGTTCTGGGATGGATTTGCACTTTTCACACCAAAATACGTTCATCTCTAGGAGACAGAACGCGTCTCCTTCCTGAGCGGTATGACGGCTGCGTGATCCCATGGTGTTTATACTTGCTTACTATTGTTTGTACAGATGTACGTGGTACCTTCAGGCGTTTGGAAATTGCTCCCAAGGATGAACCAGACTTGTGGAGGTCTACCATTTTTTTTCTGAGGTCTTGGCTGATTTCTTTTGATTTTCCCATGATGTCATGCAAAGAGGCACTGAGTTTGAAAGTAGGCCTTCAAGTACAACCACAGGTACACCTCCAATTGACTCAAATGATGTCAGAAGCTTCTAAAGCCATGACATATTTTTCTGGAATTTCTCAGCTGTTTAAAGGCACAAGTCAACTTAGTGTATGTGAACTTCTGACCCACTGGAATTGTGATACAGTGAATTATAAGTTAAATAATCTGTCTGTTAACAATTGTTGGAAAAATTACTTGTGTCATGCACACAGTAGATGTCCTAACCGACTTGCCAAAACTATAGTGTGTTAACAAGAAATTTGTGGAGTCGTTGAAAAACAAGTATAAATGACTCCAACCTAAGTGTATGTAAACTTCTGACTTCAACTGTATATGTAGCACAGGGCTGTAAAACCAAACAAAGAACAAGGTGTAAACCTCTAATAAATACATGGAACGAGACCCGTAACAACAAGTGCACACTAACACGTTAACACGGAAACCAATACAACAAAGTACAGGTCCTCACAAGACCAACGGACATGAAACAATAATCAACAAGGACAATGGGGAACAGAGGGCACGTACATACACATACTAATCAGTGGGAATGGGAACCAGGTGTGCGTAATGAGACAAGACAGTCCGGAGTTGGTGGTAATGATCCAGTTCAGGTGACGTAGACCTCCGGAGGTGGTGAACGGAATGAGCAGCATTACCAGGGGAATCCATGACGCCAATAGCATTGTAATTCAACAATTGCAAGTCTTTGTTTTATTCCCTGTAGCCTAATCAGCAGAGACAGTTACCGACATCTAATGAATTCTGGTAATAGCTGATTGGCTATTGCGATAGAGCTGTGGCAATGATCAGAATTGAGAACTGAGCATAAGGTCTTAATTACTGCATGATAAAACAAGGCTACAGTGGCGATGAATTGAAGTTGTGGGCAGGAAGAGGCTCTCGTTTTGTGGAATGTAATAAGTGTAAAGCAGACAGAGGAGAAAGTGGTCAAGTTTATTTTTAAACTTACGATAGAGGTAAACCCAGAATGTTGTTTGAGAATGTTTTCATTTTGTTATTTTTTTTCTACTGGTAAGAATAGATGAGTTTCCATGTTTTAGTCCGTGGGCGTAAGCGACTGGTGCTCATTGAAATGGAGTGGGCTGTAAGGGACGAAGTGGGTTAAGTTTGGTGTAGAGGAATTCTTTGAACGTTTCTGATTATTGCTACTCGGTTTTGTAGTTTAGGTAACACCAGTGAATTGAAGCAGGAAGGTGATGTCATTTAAAACGATAATCTGTTTCCATTGCGTGGAACAGTGTCAACTATTTAAAGTGAATGTTTTAGTATTGAATATTGATCTGACAGCGCACATTTTTTGAAGGGCCTAGATTTGTTCAAACATATTTTAGATTTTGACTAAATTAATTAAACAGGTTCAAATGAGGTCGACAGTGTGATAGGGGAGTTGGTCAACTGTGCCCGTAATTGATTTAGACTTGTCTACAATTGTTTATTTGGGGCATCGGGTTATAAATATAGTAATTTAGACTAATAATGCATTGGGATACTGTAATTATAATCCTGATGAGAAAGATAATGCTAGAATTACAAGATAAATGTATTGTTTGTTAATATAAATGTATGTTAATATAAATGTACATTGATGTGTGTTAAATTGAGGGTTTTAACTTTGAGTGATAGAACCATTGTGAATCACTGAAGAATGTTATTCTACATTTTGGTTGGATAATTAATTGGGTTTTGATTATGATTTGGAAACTGAATGATTTTCAAAAACTGACTAATTGATTTAAGTACATTTTTAGTATGTTAATAACTATATGAGTGGAGCAATTCATGTATTTTGGATTGATTGGAGAATGGAGAGGGTGAACTCTGATCCTGAGAATGAAACTGATCCTAATCTATTTGAACTATATCCCATACCAAATGACATTTTTGATGATAACGTTAATACTCAGGAACTATAGCAGGTTTACGCCAATGGCACATAGAGTCCATAGGCATTGCCTTATAGATAGTGGGATCATGATGCTTGTCCTGGGTCATGTTCATTAGGCACTAAACAGAATACATTTTACTTAAACCGGGAGTCACTACCTGGATTTGTCCAACACGATATTCTAATTTTAGTTTCTACAGATGGTGCTATAGGGATGGAAATGGCTATTTCCAGCATGCTGACCAATGGGAGTGTGCTCAGTATGATCATAATGGTTTGTATTAATGTCTTTTTAAAACTCTTCATTGTCTGTTAAATTGAGGGACATCTCAAAATGGTGGAATGTGAAAATGACATATTACCTGATTTCTTTGATATTAATAGTTAACAATGAATACTTAACAAATAGTAAGACATTTCTGTTCGACTAATGCTGTGTTTTTATGGTCTCCACTCTAGCTCCCTGCAGCTAATCTGGGTGTATGGTCAATGATGGGTTTTACTAGAGATAGTTTAGGAGTAGAACAATCCCTTATTGTCTCAAAATCATCCTTGCATCTGGGAGACTAAGCCAGGTGGGGGTTAAAACAACACCGGGTGCAAATAACCACAATATGTACCCAAAGTGGCTTGTGGTGCCCCCCAATCTGCATGGGAGGGGTGGAACCAGCCATGACTAAGCATTCTTAGTGTCAGCTATATAAGAACAAACATTATCTGTTAAGGTTAAGCCTCAACAACACATTTTAGAGTGTGGGGACGACAGCTTCATTAGTGCAATAATTAATCGATATTAAATAAAGATATGTGTTTGAAGAAATGACAAAGTCTCTCTCAGTACGAATTTTCACGACAGGTGTTAGTATTACTCCACAACTAGAATACAATACACAGTGTAGTGGAATTAAAGCTGTCCGCTCGGGAGCAGGAAACAAGGAATGGACATTTATTTCATTCTAACCACTTAGGCCTGTAATTTGCCCCCTACCCAGAGCCTACTGAATTAAATATGTTCGTTTGAGTGTGTGGATCTGCAGGGTATTCTCGTTTAGCTTTTAAATGTGTTGCTCAGCATCGTATCAAATGGACAGACAATCAGACAGCTCCACTGCTGATGTTCGGGCCTGCTTCTTTCCTCTTCATCCTCTCCCTTTCCCCTCCTCTTCCCTCCTTCCCCTCACCCCTCCAGCCATGTCAACATCTGCACAGCCCTAGCAAGGCTAAACATCTGAACAGCTGACTGTTCACTGTCACAGCACACAGCCCTGAGCACAGCACAGCACAGCACAGCAGGGAAGAGAGCAGCACAACAACTAAACCCACAGTATAGAAACCCACAGTCAAGTCACACAGTAGAAACTAGCAGCATTGCTTACAGCAGTAAGCACAGCAGGGGCTCCAATGCTCCACTGATGTATATCTGTGAGTTTTGGGGAAAATTCACGTGTCTGAATTGACTGTTTGAATGTGGTGTCTGAATTGATGCCATATTCCCCAAGCAAACATTATGCATTTCAGTATATGGGAGATGAGGTGTCATTTGATGTTTCCCTTCTCACACTAAGAAAAAGAGACATCAGTGATTGCTGGCAAACCCGAGCACTCAACAAACACAGAGACCAGTTAAAACCACTAGAGACTTTATCTGATGAACTCAGTGTTTTTTTATGCTGACTAACTGTCAATCTGTAGCTGACAGATACTATCTGACAGTTAATATCACTGATGCCATTTACTAGGGCAGCTACTGTTGTTCAGAGTTCCACAGAGACCCAATCGCTGAAGAGAGATGTCCAAACGCTCAAGAATTGTAGACTGTGTTCACTGTGATCAAGATTCAGCACCTCCATTCAGTACTGTCTGTATGAGAGTGTCTTGAGCATGTTTTCGCTATTCCATGTACCTGTTTCCCGGGAGATCTGCACGAAGGCCTCGACACCGCTCTCGCCGTAGTTCCCCTCGGAGGCGAGCGTGGACACGTAGTTCCATCCCATCGCCGTGACGATGTCCATCATTGCCTGGGCCTGGTAGGAGTCCGGAGGAACGACGCGGGAGAAGAAGTCATACCTCGTGTTGTCACTGAGCTCCGGGGCCGTGGACGCATAGCTGATCTGAGGGATCTGAGGAGAGAGAAAAGAGGAACGGGGTGAGTTAGGATGGAGAAGGAGAGGAGAAGGTGTTTAACATGTTATAACTTAGATTGGAAGCCAAGGACACGCATACATGATCTGAGGGGATTCTGAGGAAAGACAGAGTAAGCCGAGAGAGAGAGAGATGAAGGGATGCGTTGAGATAGATGAGAGTAGAAATGGCGTCACTCTTCAGAGGATAGGGGGACAGAATGAGAGGGTAATTACTGATAGCGTGGCACTGAAGAAATGGAGATAGATTACACTAGCCAGAGGTCATATTCCATCCAAGTGGTTTGTAAGAGACCAGACAGCCCAGCTGAAAGAGCCCCAGAACAGCACAGACCACAGCCAAGGTGCCTGAGAGAGAGAGGCAGAGAAGCTAGGCAGGAGAGTCCCAGACAGGAGACAGGCTGGGGTATGAAGGTAGGCAGGGAGGCTGAGAGTGGCTTGGATAGAGCGGTAGAGAAAGGATTGGATTTGGAGGTAGAAAGAGAGAGGCTTGGATAGGGAGGTAGAAAGAGAGAGGCTTGGATAGGGAGGTAGAAAGAGAGAGGCTTGGATAGGGAGGTAGAAAGAGAGAGGCTTGGATAGGGAGGTAGAAAGAGAGAGGCTTGGATAGGGAGGTAGAAAGAGAGAGGCTGGGATAGGGAGGTAGAAAGAGAGAGGCTTGGATAGGGAGGTAGAAAGAGAGGCTTGGATAGGGACGTAGAAAGAGAGAGGCTTGGATAGGGAGATAGAAAGAGAGAGGCTTGGATAGGGAGATAGAAAGAAAGAGGCTTGGATAGGGAGGTAGAAAGAGAGAGGCTAGGATAGGGAGGTAGAAAGAGAGAGGCTAGGATAGGGAGGTAGAAAGAGAGAGGCTAGTATAGGGAGGTAGAAAGAGAGAGGCTAGGATAGGGAGGTAGAAAGAGAGAGGCTTGGATAGGGAGGTAGAAAGAGAGAGGCTTGGATAGGGAGGTAGAAAGAGAGAAGCTAGGATAGGGAGGTAGAAAGAGAGAAGCTAGGATAGGGAGGTAGAAATAGAGAGGCTTGGATAGGGAGGTAGAGAGAGAAGCTTGGATAGGGACGTAGAAAGAGAGAGGCTTGGATAGGGAGATAGAAAGAGAGAGGCTTGGATAGGGAGATAGAAAGAGAGAGGCTTGGATAGGGAGGTAAAAATAGAGAGGCTTGGATAGGGAGGTAGAACTATAGGATTGGATAGGGAGGTAGAACTATAGGCTTGGATAGGGAGGTAGAAAGAGAGAGGCTTGGATAGGGAGGTAGAAAGAGAGAGGCTTGAATATGGAGGTAGAAAGAGAGAGGCTTGGATAGGGAGGTAGAAAGAGAGAGGCTTGGATAGGGAGGTAGAAAGAAAGAGGCTTGGATAGGGAGGTAGAAAGAGAGAGGCTAGGATAGGGAGGTAGAAAGAGAGAGGCTAGGATAGGGAGGTAGAAAGAGAGAGGCTAGTATAGGGAGGTAGAAAGAGAGAGGCTAGGATAGGGAGGTAGAAAGAGAGAGGCTAGGATAGGGAGGTAGAAAGAGAGAGGCTTGGATAGGGAGGTAGAAAGAGAGAAGCTAGGATAGGGAGGTAGCACAAGAGCAGAAGCTAGGATAGGGAGGTAGAAATAGAGAATGTATGCACACATGGCTTGGATAGGGAGGTAGAAAGAGAAGCTTGGATAGGGAGGTAGAAAGAGAGAGGCTTGGATAGGGAGGTAGAAAGAGAGAGGCTTGGATAGGGAGGTAGAAAGAGAGGCTTGGATAGGGAGGTAGAAATAGAGAGGTTTGGATGGGGAGGTAGAAAGAGAGAGGCTTGGAAAGGGAGGTAGAAATAGAGAGGCTTGGATAGGGAGGTAGAAATATAGAGGTTTGGATGGGGAGGTAGACAGAGAGGCTTGGATCGGGAGGTAGAAAGAGAGAGGCTTGGATGGGGAGGTAGAAAGAGAGGCTTGGATAGGGAGGTAGAAAGAGAGAATTGGATAGGGAGGTAGAACTATAGGCTTGGATAGGGAGGTAGAAATAGAGAGGCTTGGATAGGGAGGTAGAAATAGAGAGGCTTGGATAGGGAGGTAGAGCGAGAGGCTTGGATAGGGAGGTAGAAAGAGAGAGGCTTGGATAGGGAGGGAGAAATAGAGAGGCTTGGATAGGGAGGTAGAAAGAGAGAGGCTTGGATAGGGAGGTAGACAGAGAGGCTTGGATCGGGAGGTAGAAAGAGAGAGGCTTGGATGGGGAGGTAGAAAGAGAGACGTGGATAGGGAGGTAGAAATAGAGAGGCTTGGATAGGGAAGTAGAAAAAAGAGGCTTGGATAGGGAGGTAGAACTATAGGCTTGGATAGGGAGGTAGAAATAGAGAGGCTTGGATAGGGAGGTAGAAAGAGAGACTTGGATAGGGAGGTAGAACTATAGGCTTGGATAGGGAGGTAGAAATAGAGAGGCTTGGATAGAGAGGTAGAGAGAGAGAGGCTTGGATAGGGAGGTAGAACTATAGGCTTGGATAGGGAGGTAGAAATAGAGAGGCTTGGATAGGGAGGTAGAACTATAGGCTTGGATAGGGAGGTAGAAATAGAGAGGCTTGGATAGGGAGGTAGAAATAGAGAGGCTTGAATAGGGAGGTAGAACTATAGGCTTGGATAGGGAGGTAGAAATAGAGAGGCTTGAATAGGGAGGTAGAAATAGAGAGACTTGGATAGGGAGGTAGAACTATAGGCTTGGATAGGGAGGTAGAAATAGAGAGGCTTGAATAGGGAGGTAGAAATAGAGAGGCTTGGATAGGGAGGTAGAACTATAGGATTGGATAGGGAGGTAGAACTATAGGCTTGGATAGGGCGGTAGAACGATAGGCTTGGATAGGGCGGTAGAACTATAGGCTTGGATAGGGAGGTAGAAATAGAGAGGCTTGGATAGGGAGGTAGAAATAGAGAGGCTTGGATAGGGAGGTAGAAATAGAGAGGCTTGGATAGGGAGGTAGAACTATAGGCTTGGATAGGTAGGTAGAAAGAGAGGCTTGGATAGGGAGGTAGAAAGAGAGAGGCTTGGATAGGGAGGTAGAAAGAGAGAGGCTTGAATATGGAGGTAGAAAGAGAGAGGCTTGGATAGGGAGGTAGAAAGAGAGAGGCTTGGATAGGGAGGTAGAAAGAAAGAGGCTTGGATAGGGAGGTAGAAAGAGAGAGGCTAGGATAGGGAGGTAGAAAGAGAGAGGCTACGATAGGGAGGTAGAAAGAGAGAGGCTAGGATAGGGAGGTAGAAAGAGAGAGGCTTGGATAGGGAGGTAGAAAGAGAGAGGCTAGGATAGGGAGGTAGAAAGAGAGGCTTGGATAGGGAGGTAGAAATAGAGAGGCTTGGATAGGGAGGTAGAGAGAGAGAAGCTTGGATAGGGAGGTAATAGAGAGAGGCTTGGATAGGGAGGTAGAAAGAGAGAGGCTTGGATAGGGAGGTAGAAAGAGAGGCTTGGATAGGGAGGTAGAAATAGAGAGGTTTGGATGGGGAGGTAGAAAGAGAGAGGCTTGGATAGGGAGGTAGAAATAGAGAGGCTTGGATAGGGAGGTAGAAATATAGAGGTTTGGATGGGAAGGTAGAACGAGAGGCTTGGATAGGGAGGTAGAAAGAGAGAGGCTTGGATAGGGAGGTAGAAAGAGAGAGGCTTGGATAGGGAGGTAGACAGAGAGGCTTGGACCGGGAGGTAGAAAGAGAGAGGCTTGGATGGGGAGGTAGAAAGAGAGACTTGGATAGGGAGGTAGAAATAGAGAGGCTTGGATAGGGAGGTAGAAAGAGAGGCTTGGATAGGGAGGTAGAACTATAGGCTTGGATAGGGAGGTAGAAATAGAGAGGCTTGGATAGGGAGGTAGAAAGAGAGAGGCTTGGATAGGGAGGTAGAAATAGAGAGGCTTGGATAGGGAGGTTGAAATAGAGAGGCTTGGATAGGGAGGTAGAACTATAGGAGGCTTGAATAGGGAGGTAGAAATAGAGAGACTTGGATAGGAGGTAGAACTATAGGCTTGGATGGGGAGGTAGAAAGAGAGAGGCTTGGATAGGGAGGTAGAAATAGAGAGGCTTGGATAGGGAGGTAGAAATATAGAGGTTTGGATGGGGAGGTAGAACGAGAGGCTTGGATAGGGAGGTAGAAAGAGAGAGGCTTGGATAGGGAGGTAGAAATAGAGAGGTTTGGATGGGGAGGTAGAAAGAGAGAGGCTTGGATAGGGAGTTAGAAATATAGAGGTTTGGATGGGGAGGTAGGACGAGAGGCTTGGATAGGGAGGTAGAAAGAGAGAGGCTTGGATAGGGAGGGAGAAATAGAGGCTTGGATAGGGAGGTAGAAAGAGAGGCTTGGATAGGGAGGTAGAGAGAGTCTTGGATAGGGAGGTAGAGAGAGAGGCTTGGATAGGGAGGTAGAAAGAGAGAGGCTTGGATAGGGAGGTAGAGAGAGAGGGTTGGATAGGGAGGTAGAAAGAGAGAGGCTTGGATAGGGAGGTAGAGAGAGAGGCTTGGATTGGGAGGTAGAGAGGCTTGGATTGGGAGGTAGAGAGAGAGGCTTGGATAGGGAGGTAGAGAGAGAGGCCTGGATAGGGAGGTAGAGAGAGAGGCCTGGATAGGGAGGTATTTGTATTCGTATTTATTATGGATCCCCATTAGCCTCGGCAGCAGCAACTCTTCCTGGGGTCCAGCAAAATGAAGCCAGTTAATACAACTTTAAAAACATTACAATACTTTCAGACTGTGTGCCCTCAGGCCCCTACTCCACCACTACCACAGATTTATAGTAATAATAATAATAATAATATATGCCATTTAGCAGACGCTTTATCCAAAGCGACTTACAGTCATGTGTGCATACATTCAACGTATGGATGGTCCCAGGAATCGAACCCACTACCCTGGCGTTACAAGCGCCATGCTCTACCAACTGAGCTACAGTTGGTGTGTGTGTGTGTGTGTGTGTGTGTGTGTGTGTGTGTGTGTGTGTGTGTGTGTGTGTGTGTGTGTGTGTGTGTGTGTGTGTGTGTGTGTGTGTGTGTGTGTGTGTGTGTGTGTGTGTCCACAAGGTGTTTTTTTAATCTGTTGTTTTATTTTACTGCTTGCATGAGTTACTTGATGTGGAATAGAGTTCCATGTAGTCATGGCTCTATTTAGTACCCTGCGCCTTCCCTAGTCTGTTCTGTACTTGGGGACTGTGAAGAGACCTGTTGTGGCATGTCTTGTGGGGTATGCATCAGTGTCCGATCTGTGCGCCAGTAGTTCAAACAGACAGCCTGGTGCATTCAACACCTTTTATAAAGACGAGCAGAGAAGAAGTCAATCTCTCCTCCACTTTGAGCCAGGAGAGATTGACATGCATATTATTAATATTAGCTCTCTGTGTACATCCAAGGGCCAAGTAATGGACTCTGGGTGAGAGATGGCCGACTGACAGGTTGATTTCTCCGGAGGGAGATACTGCCCTAGTGCTGAATTATACACACACTCTCTCTCTCACACATTGACACACACAGACATGTACACACACTCACACTTGTATGGTCGCGCTCCCATACACACTCATACACCACATACGGTGCATTCAGAAAGTATTCAGACCCCTTGACTTTTTCCACATTCTGTTACGCTACAGCCTATCCTCATTCATCTACACACAATACCCCATATTGGCGAAGCAAAAACAGGTTTTTAAGAAATGTTTGCAAATGTCTAAAAAAAATAAAAAAAATGTAAATACCTTATTTATGTAAGAATTCACATGCATCCTGTTTCCATTTATTATCCTTGAGATGTTTCTACAACGTGATTTTAATCCACCTGTGGTAATATTAAATCGATTGGATATGATTTGGAAAGGCACACAACTGTCTCTATAAGGTCCCACAGTTGACAGTGCATGTCAGGGCAAAACCCAAGCCACGAAGTCAAAGGAATTGTCTGAAGAGCTCCAAGACAGGATTGTGTCAAGGCACAGATCTGGGGAGGGGTACCAAAACATTTCTGCAGCATTGACCGGGGGGAACACAGTGGACTCCATCATTCTTAAATGGAAGAAGTTTGGAACCACCAAGACTCTTCCTAGAGCTGGTCAGGGAGGTGATCAAGAACCTTATGGTCACTCTGACAGAGCTCCAGAGTTCCTCTGTGGAGATGGGAGAACTTTCCAGAAGGACAACCATCTCTGCAGAACTCCACCAACCCAACTTTTATGGTAGAGTGGCCAGAGGGAAGCCACTCCTCAGTAAAAGGCACATGACAGCTCGCATGGAGTTTGCCCAAAAGGCACATAAACGACTCTCAGACCATGAGAAACAAGATTCTCTGGTTTGATGAAACCAACATTGAACTCTTTGGCCTGAATGCCAAGCGTCACGTCTAGAGGAAACCTGGCACCATCCCTACGGTGAAGTATGGTGGTGGCTGTGTCATGCTGTAGGGATCTTATATATAAAATATAAAATATATGCCATTTAGCAGACGCTTTTATCCAAAGCGACTTACAGTCATGTGTGCATACATTCTACGTATGGGTGGTCCCGGGAATCTTCTTCAGCGGCAGGAACTGCGAGACAATTCAGGATTGAGGGAAAGAGGAATAGAGCAAAGTACAGACAGATCCTTGGTGAAAACCTGCTCCAAAGCACTCAGGACCTCAGACTGTTCACCTTCCAACAGGACAACGACCCTAAGCACACAACCAAGACAATGCAGGAGTGGCTTCGGGGCAAGTCTCTGAATGTCCTTGAGTGGCCCAGCCAGAGCCCGGACTTGAACCCAATCAAACATCTCTGAAGAGACCTGAAAATAGCTGTGCAGCAACACTCCCCATCCAACCTGACAGAGCTTCAGAGGATCTGCAGAGAAAATGGGAGAAATTCCCAAAATACAGTTGTGCCAAGCTTGTAGTGTCATACCCAAAAAGACTGTAATCGCTGCCAAAGGTGCTTCAACAAAGTACTGAGTAAAGGTTCTGAGTACTTATGTAAATTAATAATTCAGTTTTTCTTTTTTCTTTTATAAATTGCAAAAATTAAAAAAAAAAAAAAGTTTTGCTTTGTCATTACTGCTGTTAAAAAAACTGCTTAAAACTGCTGTGTAGTTTGATGAGGGGTAAAAACAATTGAATCCATCTTAGAATAAGGCTTTAACGTAAGAAAATGTGGATAAAGTCAACAGGTCTCAATACTTTCTGAATGCACTTGTATACACACACATAACACACACACGGACGTGTGCACACACACAAAGTCTAAGGCTGCTTCAATGGCATTCTCAGAGAGAGGGAAGAGCTGCCAATCATAATCAAGACCCAGAGGCAGGTCACATTCTCTCTCTCTGTACACACGCACGCACGCACGCACACACACACACACACACACGCACGCACACACACACAAACACACACACAAACTGTCCTGATAGCTGAACACAGCTGAATCAGTAGATGGGGAATGGAAGGTGTGGAGGGATACCAGCTCCTTGTAGTGAATACTGATGGAACCCACTGCTCAGTGTCTCTGAGTCTCAGTGCTATCAACGCTTGTCAGCTCAGAAACAGCACATCTAACAACCAACAAGTAATTGGAGACTTCTTTGATTCCCAGGCGAGGAGGCTCTCACTTTCACTCACTTTCACCAATCTTCCAGCCATGAAAGACGATTACACTAGCTACATTTTCAATGTTGTCAGCGCTCTTGGAAGATATATTTGTTTTGACGAATGGTAAGTGAACTTTTGAAGAGTTTATAGTTTCCAAAACAAAGGACTATTACAAACACAAGGCAATACAGACGTTTGTAAAGTTTAGCCAAGTAGATATTAAATATGTATGTTGGATGAAGGTAAACAAATGAAGGATAAAACAGTGGATCTTATTTTCCCACATCAAAGGAAGAAAGATGTGAGCTCATGAATATGAAATCACGTTGGTCTGTATCGGCATGGCGATGAGAAAGTGACCTAATGACCTCGGAAAGCATGCCTCTTTTGATCTCTGTTAAAGAAAAAGACGGAGAGAATGAGGAAATGAAAGACTGAGTGGGATGAGTAACATAGAGAAGTAATGAGTTGATAAATAAACAGTATACCACACACATTAAATAAATACTATACAGTATACTGTGCGGTATACCGTACTGTATACTGTACTGTATACTGTGCTGTCTATTGTGCTGTATACTGATGTATACTATACCGTCTACTGTACTGTCTACTGTTAAAATAAGTGTTCATTCAGTATTGTTGTAATTGTCATTCTAAAAAATATATATTTTTTAAATCGTCCGCTTTATCGGTATCGGCTTTTTTGGTCCTCCAATAATCGGTATCGTCGTTGAAAAATCATACTGTCTACCTCTACTGTCTACTGTGCTGTCTACTGGGCTGTATACTTGGTTTTACACTGTACTGTATACTGTGCTGTATACTGTACTGTCTACGGTGATGTATACT
Source organism: Oncorhynchus keta (assembly GCF_023373465.1). Taxonomy (NCBI): domain Eukaryota; kingdom Metazoa; phylum Chordata; class Actinopteri; order Salmoniformes; family Salmonidae; genus Oncorhynchus; species Oncorhynchus keta. Next base: position 40,685,699 of record NC_068433.1, on the reverse strand, counting down.
ATACTGTCTACTGTACTGTCTACTGTGCTGTATACTGTACTGTCTACGGTGATGTATACTATACTGTCTACTGTACTGTATACTGTGCTGTATACTGTACTGTCTACGGTGATGTATACTATACTGTCTACTGTACTGTCTACTGTGCTGTATACTGTACTGTCTACGGTGATGTATACTATACTGTCTACTGTACTGTCTACTGTGCTGTATACTGTACTGTCTACGGTGATGTATACTATACTGTCTACTGTACTGTCTACTGTGCTGTATACTGTACTGTCTACGGTGATGTATACTATACTGTCTACTGTACTGTCTACTGTGCTGTATACTGTACTGTCTACGGTGATGTATACTATACTGTCTACTGTACTGTCTACTGTGCTGTATACTGTACTGTCTACGGTGATGTATACTATACTGTCTACTGTACTGTCTACTGTGCTGTATACTGTACTGTCTACGGTGATGTATACTATACTGTCTACTGTACTGTATACTGTGCTGTATACTGTACTGTCTACGGTGATGTATACTATACTGTCTACTGTACTGTCTACTGTGCTGTATACTGTACTGTCTACGGTGATGTATACTGTGCTGTATACTGTACTGTCTACTGTGCTGTATACTGTACTGTCTACGGTGATGTATACTATACTGTCTACTGTACTGTCTACTGTGCTGTATACTGTACTGTCTACGGTGATGTATACTATACTGTCTACTGTACTGTCTACTGTGCTGTATACTGTACTGTCTACGGTGATGTATACTGTGCTGTATACTGTACTGTCTACTGTGCTGTATACTGTACTGTCTACGGTGATGTATACTATACTGTCTACTGTACTGTCTACTGTGCTGTATACTGTACTGTCTACGGTGATGTATACTATACTGTCTACTGTACTGTATACTGTGCTGTATACTGTACTGTCTACGGTGATGTATACTATACTGTCTACTGTACTGTCTACTGTGCTGTATACTGTACTGTCTACGGTGATGTATACTGTGCTGTATACTGTACTGTCTACTGTGCTGTATACTGTACTGTCTACGGTGATGTATACTATACTGTCTACTGTACTGTCTACTGTGCTGTATACTGTACTGTCTACGGTGATGTATACTATACTGTCTACTGTACTGTCTACTGTGCTGTATACTGTACTGTCTACGGTGATGTATACTGTGCTGTATACTGTACTGTCTACTGTGCTGTATACTGTACTGTCTACGGTGATGTATACTATACTGTCTACTGTACTGTCTACTGTGCTGTATACTGTACTGTCTACGGTGATGTATACTGTGCTGTATACTGTACTGTCTACTGTGCTGTATACTGTACTGTCTACGGTGATGTATACTGTGCTGTATACTGTACTGTCTACGGTGATGTATACTGTGCTGTATACTGTACTGTCTACGGTGATGTATACTGTGCTGTATACTGTACTGTCTACGGTGATGTATACTGTGCTGTATACTGTACTGTCTACTGTGATGTATACTGTGCTGTATACTGTACTGTCTACGGTGATGTATACTGTGCTGTATACTGTACTGTCTACGGTGATGTATACTGTGCTGTATACTGTACTGTCTACGGTGATGCATACTATACTGTCTACTGTACTGTCTACTGTGCTGTATACTGTACTGTCTACGGTGATGTATACTGTGCTGTATACTGTACTGTCTACGGTGATGCATACTATACTGTCTACTGTACTGTCTACTGTGCTGTATACGGTGATGTATACTGTGATGTATACTATACTGTCTACTGTGCTATATACTTGGTTGTATACTGTACTGTATACTGTGCTGTATACTGTGCTGTATACTGTGTTGTATACTGTGCTGTACACTGTGCTGTATACTGTGTTGTATACTGTGTTGTCTACTGTGCTGTATACTGTGCTGTCTACTGTGCTGTATACTGTGCTGTATACTGTGTTGTTTACTGTGCTGTATACTGTACTGTCGACTGTGTTGTCTACTGTGTTGTATACTGTGCTGTCTACTGTACTCTATACTGTGCTGTCTACTGTGCTGTATACTGTGTTGTATACTGTGCTGTATACTGTACTGTCTACTGTACTGTCTACTGTGCTGTCTACTGTAAACTATACTGTGCTGTATACTGTACTGTACACTGTAATCTATACAGTGTTGTACACTGTACTCTATACTGTGCTGTATACTGTGCTGAATACTGTGCTATCTACTGTGCTCTCTACTGTAATCTATACTGTGATGTATACTGTGTTGTATACTGTGCTGTATACTGTGTTGTATAATGTGCTGTATACTGTGTTGTATACTGTGCTGTATACTGTACTTTCTACTGTGCTGTATACTGTACTGTACACTGTGCTGTCTACTGTACTGTCTAATGTACTGTAAAATTTGATGTATACAGTGATGTATACTATACTGTCTAATGTACTGTCTACTGTACTGTCTACTATACTGTACTGTATACTGTGCTGTACACTGTACTCTATACTGTGCTGTCTACTGTGCTGTATACTGCGTTGTATACTGTGCTGTATACTGTGTCGTCTACTGTGCTGTATACTGTACTGTCTACTGTACTGTCTACTGTACTGTCTACTATACTGTGCTGTATACTGTGCTGTCTACTATATTCTATACTGTACTGTATACTGTACTGTCTACTGTACTGTCTACTATACTCTATACTGTACTGTATACTGTGCCTATACTCTATACTGTACTGTCTACTGTACTGTCTACTATACTGTATACTGTACCATATACTGTGCTGTCTACTGTGCTGTATACTGTACTGTCTACTGTAATGTCTACTGTACTGTATACTGTACTGTATACTGTGCTGTCTACTGTGCTGTCTACTGTACTGTCTACTGTACTGTCTACTGTACCATATACTGTGCTGTCTACTGTGCTGTATACTGTACTGTCTATTGTACTGTCTACTGTACTGTATACTGTACTGTCTACTATACTGTATACTGTACCATATACTGTGCTGTCTACTGTGCTGTATACTGTACTGTCTACTGTACTGTATAATGTACTGTCTACTGTACTGTATACTATGTCTACTGTACTGTCTACTATGCTGTCTACTATACTCTATACTATACTGTATAATGTGCTGTCTACTATACTCTATACTGTACACTACTGTCTACTATACTCTATACTGTACTGTACACTGTGCTGTCTACTATACTCTATACTGTACTGTATACTGTACTGTATACTGTGTTGTATACTGTGTTGTATACTGTGTTGTATACTGTATTGTCTACTGTACTGTCTACTATACTCTATACTGTACTGTATACTGTGCTGTCTACTATACTCTATACTGTACTGTCTACTATACTCTATACTGTACTGTATACTGTGTTGTATACTGTACTGTCTACTGTACTGTCTACTATACTCTATACTGTACTGTATACTGTGCTGTCTACTATACTCTATACTGTACTGTATACTGTACTGTCTACTATACTCTATACTGTACTGTCTACTATACTCTATACTGTACTGTCTACTGTACTGTCTACTATACTCTATACTGTACTGTATACTATGCTGTCTACTGTGCACAGCGTGCAGTTAAAGTCAAAGCTACCTTTATGAACACAACCCATTCTTCTGACCTGAGTCATTTACATAATTATGTATATACTGTATGTGGCTCTGCTCACGAGTCACTAGTCAAACGAGTCACAACTTTTTATTCAAATATACGCGATCTGGACTAATGCAGAGAAACCAGGATAAATAACCGCTCGTCGACTCCATAATATCAGTCCTACTGTGGTGACAAGCTTGTGACTGTGCTGTGCGGTAGAAATCAACTATGAGCCGAGGGTTGAGAAAGCAGCTGTTTTCACAGGAGAGGGAGGGAGAGGAGGAAGGAAACGAAGGACTCGTTGCGATTTCGCTGGAGAAGTTGATTAGGCCGTGAATCCACCTCTAATTCCATTTGCTCAAATGAATATGCAGTTTCAATCAGAGCTAATCAAATAATCAGCCAGCCGGTCGGAGAGAGGAGAGGCTGAGTAGCGGGGTTCAAACCGATGCCAGGGAAAATAAAGTCACCACAATTACACACCCCACTATCTGCTGGGAAATCACCGATCAGCATGTTAATACTATTAAAGACAAACAGTACACACAAGTACACACATACATGTATATTGACAAACACATGAATGTAATCACACAGTCCACAGGTTAGCATTGTATGTATGTCTGAAAGGCAGACTTTACACAGGTCATATCAAGGGAAGAAGGGGATATGGGGACAGAGAGTGACTTACTGTGAGGTCGATGTCACAGTGACAGATGATGTCACTTTTGGGAAATACCAGCATTGTCCATCGGGACCTGTAAGTTATACTTCAACTGATGTTGAGGGGATTCTAGTACCAGTTATCTGCTCACTCTACCAATCTATATTATAATATCCACCCAGATATTGTATCCGAAGGTTCAGCACACCTCTACCCTGCTGGGGCTGCTCTGTGTGTGTGTGTGTGTGTGTGTGTGTGTGTGTGTGTGTGTGTGTGTGTGTGTGTGTGTGTGTGTGTGTGTACAGTGCTAATGGATCTGTCTTGGGCAGGGACGGAGCATTGGGCTGATAGATGGGACCGCTCTGTAGCTAATTAACCCAGACACACACACAAACACAGAAAGACCTACTGTAAAACAATCTGACAGAGAAGGGCGGACATGCGTCAGGATAAAGGGTGAGGGGAGAGACAGTTACACACACACACACACAGTTACACACACACACAGTTACACACACACACACACACACACACACACACACACACACACACACACACACACACAGTTACACACACACACACACACACACACACACACACACACACACACACACACACACACACACACACACACACACACACACACACACACACACACACACACACACACACAGTTACACACACACAGAGAGAGAGTTGATGGGCTGTATGTTGCTGCAACGACACAGTGGCTGGTCAGCGTTGATGGTGGTTATGGAAATGAAGACTCAACTCAAACAGATGACTGAAACAGAGGACATGTTTATGCGTCGCATATTTCCACCATCTTGTCACCTCCCCTTTTCGACTGTGTTACAGGTGAAGATGAGGAGCTACAGTAACAGATTGTATCCACAGAGAATGATGACATCACCAGTTGTCCTCCTGCCTGATGATAAGCACGACATGACACTCGTCAAGTTCCCATCCCAGCAGGCCAATCTGCACCGTAGCACCCAAATCTGCCAATTAGGTTAATAAGGCCCTGTGGAGAGTGTGTGTGTGTGTGTGTGAGAGAGCGAGCAAGAGAGAGAGAGAGTGCGTGAATGCTGTGTGTGTTCCTGCATTAATTCATGTTGCCAGGGTGATTCTGAGAGATGTAGCTCGCTATAAGCTCTATGTAAATGGCTCAAATCCCCTCAGCACAAACAAATAAAGTACATATCAAAGAAAATAAAAACAATCGCCTCATTCTGTCAAAATTCATCCTTCAATCCTGACCCAAGATCCCAACAGAGGTTTTTAATTGCTTCTAAACAACATTACTATTCTCGCCTGTGTGGAGAGCCGAGCTGGATGGATAGAGGGAGAGGAGGAGAAAAACCGGAAGGAGAGGGATGGGGGAGATAGGTGGGAGGAAATAAGAAGAGGAGTGGAAACAGGGAGGGTAGAATAGAGAAGAGAGATAAAGGGGGGACAGGAGGAGAGAGGGATGAGAGAGAATATTTCCCCAACTTGGCTCCAGCCAACTTAATCAAACGTGGATAACATCCACCTCTCCTCAATCCTGCAGTGATTCCTTACCCCCGACTACAGCCTCACACATACAGCTGGCATCCAGACCTGGCCAATCAAATTGCCATTCCAACACACCGCACACAGGGTACTAGATAACAAGGTGAACTAATTAAAAGAGATATACAGTAAAGTAGAAATAAAATATGAAAACCTTCAATTAATAGACCACGAATGAGAAATTGAATATTCGTACATTGGTGATATTGACATGCTAGTAGCACAACCTGCAGTGCACTCAGCACGGTGAAGATAACAAAACATTTCATCAACACGTGTGGGTGTCAGTGGCTAGGTACCGTGACCACCATACCAGTCAAATTGGCACGTTTAGATGTTGATAGGGCAGGTCCTTTTTCCTTTCCTTTCCTTACTCTTCATTCAGGAAGAGCTATTGGTGAGGCAGTATGTTGTTACAGACCTCTGCCAGTTGCAGGCCTACTCAGATGTGTGAGTTTATGGGTGTTTGGAACTGTGTTGGAGGCGCTTTTGGCTTTGTGCTCAAGTCAAGGTAATATCGTTATTGGCAAACTGTCACGTTTGTCATAACGAGGAGACCAAGGCGCAGCGTGATATGAATACATTCCTCTTTAATGAAAGAGAACACTGAACAAACTTTATAAAACGAACGTGAAGCTATATACAACGAGTGCTGACATGCCACTAACCTTAGACAATAAACCACAAAACCAAGATAAAAATGACAACCTCAATAGGATCCCCAATCAGAGACAACGATAAACAGCTTCCTCAGGCCACCATAGACCTACATATACCTAGACATACTAAAACCCCATAGATATACAAAAACCCTAGACAGGCCCAAAACACCTAGACTATAGAAAAACCAAATTAATAAAGAAAACAAAGACAACTAAGGTCAGGGCGTGACAGTACCCCCCCCCCCAAAGGTGTGAACTCCCGGCCGCAAACCTAAACCTATATGGGAGGGTCTGGGTGGGCGTCTAACCTCGGTGGCGTCTCTGGTTCTGGACACCGCCCCCCTTCTTTACACTGAGTCCGCTCTTGTATCACTGACCCGGGGATCATTATCGGGGGCTCCGGACTGCGGATCCTTGCCGTAGGCCCTGGGCTGGGGACCCTCGCTGCGTGGATCATCGCCAGATGTTCTGGACTGAGGACCGCCGCTGGAGACCCCGGACTAGTGACCGCCACAGGTGACCCCGGACTGGTGACCGCCGCTGGAGACCCCGGACTGAGGACCGCCGCTGGAGACCCCAGACTGCGGACTGCCGCTGGAGACCCTGGACTGGTGACCGCCGCTGGAGACCCCGGACTGGTGACCGCCACAGGTGACCCCGGACTAGTGACCGCCACAGGTGACCCCGGACTGAGGACCGCCGCTGGAGACCCCGGACTAGTGACCGCCGCTGGAGACCCCGGACTGGTGACCGCCGCTGGAGACCCCGGACTGGTGACCGCCGCTGGAGACCCCGGACTGTGGCCCGTCGTTGGAGACCCCGGACTGTGGCCCGTCATTGGAGGCCCCGGACTGGGGACCGCCGCTGGAGACCCCGGACTGGGGACCGCCGCTGGAGACCCCGGACTGGGGACCGCCGCTGGAGACCCCGGACTGGGGACCGCCGCTGGAGACCCCGGACTGTGGCCCGTCGTTGGAGGCTCCGGACTGTGGCCCGTCGTTGGGGGCTCCGGTCTGTGAACTGTCGCTGGACGCTCTATACTGGGTACTGTCGCCGGACACTCTGGACTGGGTACTGTCGCCGGACGCTCTGGACTGGGTACTGGCGCCGGACGTTCTGGACTGCCGAGGTGCACTGGAGGCCTGGTGTGTGGTGCCAGAACTGGTAGTACCGGGCTGGGGACACGCACCTCAGAGCGAGCGCGGGAAGGAGGAACAGGGCATACTGGGCTCTGGAGGTGCACATCAAGCCTGGTGCGTGGTGTTGGCACGCACCTCAGGGCAAGTGCGGGGAGGAGGCACAGGATACACTGGACCGTGGAGACGCATTGGAGTTCCAGAACATAGATCTGGCTCAAGACGTCCTGGCTGGATGCCTGGCAAATGTGAGGATCTGGAATAGAACACTGTAGACACCGTACGCATCTCTGCATAACACGGTGCCTGACCAGTTACACACTCCCCACGGTAAGCACAAGGAGTTGGCTCAGGTCTCCTACCTGACTCATGCAATATCCTCCTGTGCCACCCCCCTTTTTTTATTTATTGGGGCTGCCTCTCAGGCTTCCTCTCGGGCTTCCTCTCGGGCTTCCTTGCTAGCCATGTACCTTCATATCATTGCTGTTCCTCTATTCGCCGGTATTTTTCCTCATAGTATCGCCGTTCCGCTTTCGCTGCCTCTATCTCCTCCTTAGGACGGCGATACTCCCCCGGCTGTGTCCAGGGTCCTGCTCCATCTAATATCTCCTCCCAGGTCCATTTCCCCATGAACCTCTTACCTCCACCCGACACGCAGGAGTCCCATCTAGACATCTGGAAATGCAAATGCGCTACGCTAAATGCTAATAGCACTCGTTAAAACTCAAACGTTCATTAAAATACACATGCAGGGTACTGAATTAAAGCTACACTCGTTGTGAATCCAGCCAACAAGTCCGATTTTTAAAATGCTTTTCGGCGAAAGCATGAGAAGCTATTATCTGATAGCATGCAACACCCCTAAAGACCCGCAGGGGACGTAAACAAAATAATTAGCATAGTCGGCGCTACACAAAATGCAGAAATAAAATATAAAACATTCATTACCTTTGACCATCTTCTTTGTTGGCACTCCTAGATGTCCCATAAACATCACTATTGGGTCTTTTTTCCGATTAAATCGGGCCATATATAGCCTAGATATCGATCTATGAAGACTGTGTGATCAAGGAAAAAAACAGCGTTTTATAACGCAATGTCATTTTTTTTTATTAAAAAAGTTGATGATAAACTTTCACAAAACACTTCGAAATAATTTTGTAATGTAACTTTAGGTATTAGTAAACGTTAATAATCGATCAAATTGATCACGAGGTGATGTATATTCTATAGCTGTACGTCTTGAAATAATGTCCGGGTAAATCTCAACCAAAATATCCGGTCGGAGACCGGAAGAAATGGGTTGTCTCTTGTCCGTTTGACCAAGAAACAAATCCTTGGCAAATGACAAGACTGTTGACATCGTGTGGAAGCTGTAGGTATTGCAACCTCTGCTCCAGGTAATGTGGTTTCTATTCAACAATACATTCAAGTGGCGCATTGATATATTTTCCAGTTTTCAGTGATCAGATTTTCCTGCGCTTTTCGATGAAACGCACGTTCTGTTATAGTCACAGCCGTGATTTAACCAGTTTTAGAAACGTCTGAGTGTTTTCTATCCACACACACTAATCATATGCATATACTATATTCCTGGCATGAGTAGCAGGGCGCTGAAATGTTGCGCGATTTTTAACAGAATGTTAGAAAAAGTAGGGGGTAGGATCAACAGGTTAAGCGCTGTTCCTTCTTTTCAAGCTGCTTGATCCAGGTTTGGTGGGTTATTCTGTCACGTTCGTCATAACGAGGGGACAAAGGCGCAGCGTGAGATGAATACATTCCTCTTTAATGAAAGAGAACACTGAACAAACTATACAAAACAACCAAACGAACGTGAAGCTATATATAACGAGTGCTGACATTCAACTAACCATAGACAATAACCCACAAAACCAAAATGGAAAATGGCATCCCCAATCAGAGACAACGATAAACAGCTGCCTCTGATTGGGAACCAATTCAGGCCACCATAGACTTACACCTAGATATACTAAAACCCCATAGATATGCAAAAACCCTAGACAGGACAAAAACACCTAGACAATACAAAAACTAAACCAACCACCCTTGTCACACCCTGACCTAACCAAAATAATAAAGAAAACAAAGATAACTAAGGTCAGGGCGTGACACAAACTGTTTATTTTTTGTATACTTTGTAAATAATGTCTCTGGTTTCAGCTCTCTCATCGCCTGCACTGTAAATTAAATACCACCTATTCTTCTGCCTGATCTTCTGACTCTGACATAACTGTTGTTGCTTCAACCTACTAGGCTACCGTGTCAGTGTGTGTCTGTCTGTCTGTCTGTCTGTCTGTCTGTCTGTCTGTCTGTCTGTCTGTCTGTCTGTCTGTCTGTCTGTGCGCCAGGTGAGGCAGATGCCGAATGGTTGAGGGACAGCTATTGGGGAACTGTGGGGGGATCTTGGAGGGTTCGGGTTTCACAAGATTGTGATCAGGAAAATGGAAGCTATGACATATATTTTATATCACTATCATGCACACGCACACGCACACATAAGGATGGTTCTGTTGCGGAAAGACTGATACATGTTTGATCGTGTCTTGATGCTGTATTGTTTGTCCTTCATGTTCTAATACTTTAATGTTACCCCTTCCTTGTGTTTTTTGTAATACATGTTTTTTTTAATTAAAGAAGTATTTAATATTGACCGGTGTCCCTGGAGGTAATTTCCACGACAGCTTCATGGGATATAGATTTAAGATTTAGATGCACTATTGTAAAGTGACTATTCTACTGGATGTCATAAGGTGAATGCACCAATTTGTAAGTCGCTCTGGATAAGAGCGTCTGCTAAATGACTTAAATGTAAATGTAAATGTAAATATAGAGGATGATCTGGGTCAGCTCCAGGCATAAGCAAGTTAGAAAGAATTAGAAAGTTAAAAGAGTAGAATACACAAAGTGCAAGTACAAAATTTGGTTGTGCATTAGCAGTATTTATCTTATGTCAGTCACTGACAATCACTCAATTAACCATGTCAGCTAACAATTTTTAGATTGGTAAGTTAGTCTAGCCAGCTATCTACATTTGTAGTGATCATGGCTGAATAATGACCGGTCACAAAGGGCACATGCCTAGGGGCCCTGATCTCCAGGTGGCCCCCATTGATTGTGTTAGTCACTCTCACTTAGATATCATTAACATGGCACAGGTCATGGGAAAATGTGTGGAATTGCAGGAAATTAGTTGTAAAACTGCTCATTTTTATCTGTGACCCACAGCAAACTGAATACAAATCTCGCTTAGGGCCCCCAAAAGGCTAAAGGCGTGAAGATGAAGATGATTAAGCGTGAACTGGCTGGCCTCCTCCCGGTGTGCGGGGGGGAATGAAGTGTGATGTGATTTGGACTGGATAGAAGCATCATGTCAAAATCAGTACCGGGCATTGTCATTGGAGGAGCTGCTGTCTGACTGTCTGGGGGTCTCCCAAATGGCACCCTATTCCCTACATAGTGCGCTACTTTTGACCAGAGCCCTATGGGCCCTATGTGCCATGGTCAAAAGTAATGCGCTATATAGAGAATAGGGTGCCATTTGGGACGCATCCTCTGGCTGACTTGGCTGGCTGGATGTCTGCTGCTCATACATACTAATAGTATTGTGTGATCCAATGCATTTAGCACAAAGAGATGAGAGAGAAGCTGAGGTTAAAGATCTGCCTTGTACAGTATGTAATGCAGACCTGGAAGACATATACACACAAAGGCCCTGCCTACACACACACACACAAACACACAAAACACACACACGCACGCACGCGCACACACACACACACACACACACACACACACACACACACACACTGAGGGCCATCCTCCACATGACATTAAATGGATCTATCCATCACTCTGCCACCACCCAGCCATCGGACATACACAAAGGGCCACACACACACACACACACACAAAGCTGCAGTCATTATCTGTGTAGTAGATGGACAATGTGGCTCATTGAGGTAGAAATAGCCAGTAGCTGGCTGACATTTAGACCTCAAATAACTCTTCTGAATTACTGCTGGAGGACTGAGCAGCCCTGCTGGTCTCCAGACTAGACACACATACACACTGAGCAGCCCTGCTTGTCTCTAGACTAGACACACACACACACACACAGAGCAGCCCTGCTGGTCTCTAGACTAGACACACACACACACACACACACACACACACACACACACACACACACACACACACACACACACACACACACACACACACACACACACACACACACACACACACACACACACACACACACTGAGCAGCCCTGCTGGCTCCAAACTCCAAACTAAACACACACACACACACACACACACACACACACACACACACACACACACACACACACACACACACACACACACACACACACACACACACACACACACACACACACACACACACCACACTGTGCAGCGCTGTTGGCCTCTAGACTAGACACACACACACCACACACTGTGCAGCGCTGCTGGTCTCTAGACTAGACACACACACACCACACACTGAGCAGCCATGCTGGTCTCTAGACTAGACACACACACACCACACACTGAGCAGCGCTGCTGGCCTCTAGACTAGACACACACACACCACACACTGAGCAGCCATGCTGGTCTCTAGACTAGACACACACACACCACACACTGAGCAGCCCTGCTGGTCTCTAGACTAGACACACACACACCACACACTGAGCAGCCCTGCTGGCCTCTAGACTAGACACACACACACCACACACTGTGCAGCGCTGCTGGCCTCTAGACTAGACACACACACACCACACACTGAGCAGCCCTGCTGGCCTCTAGACTAGACACACACACACACCACACACTGTGCAGCGCTGCTGGCCTCTAGACTAGACACACACACACCACACACTGAGCAGCCCTGCTGGTCTCTAGACTAGACACACACACACACTGAGCAGCTCTGCTGGTCTCTAGACTAGACACACACACACACTGAATAGCCCTGCTGGTCTCTAGACTAGACAGACACACACACTGAGCAGCTCTGCTGGTCTCTAGACTACACACCCACACACACTGAATAGCCCTGCTGGTCTCTAGACTAGACACATACACACACACACACTGAGCAGCGCTGCTGGACCGTCAGGGCTCTACATTTGTTACATTTGTTACATCTCTTGGCAGAAAGAGGCAGGGACCAGGGCAAGAGAGAGAAATGTTTGGAAAAGAGAGACGGCGAGAATAGGCAAGAAGAGAGAGAGAGAGAGAGAGAGAGAGAGGAGGATGCACTCCTCTGCTCCCATGCCATTGTGGATCATGCGTATTCTGGTCAGCAGCCCAGCCTCAGTGAATCCCAGCACTCAGCCTGCCTCTCCTAGACGGTTGTGTTGTGGTTGTCACTGAGCAGCACATAAGATGGTTTCAATGATACAGCTGGATGGAACACAACAGATTGTCAAACACAGAGACAAACAGGCAGAAAAGAGCAGAGCAGAGTAGAACAGTCCTTCAGTATACAGAAGAAACAGGAGAAGGAAGGGGAGTGAGAGGGAGAGAGAGATGGAGAAAGAGAGAGAGAGGGAAAAAGAGAAGGAAAGGGCAGCAGAAAAATTGGAACGTTCTCTTCATGTCCTCATTGAGTCTAGTTCTCTGTCTGGCAATGATCACGATACACTCACACCTGATCTCTTTTACCGCCAGTCCTGAGCTAAGCAAGACGCACAGAACATCTGCCAGTGTTACCTAGTGTTGATTTTTCAGGTGTTAAATTAACTCTGTACATTTTAAAATAACACTCGTTGGTTTAAAATAGCCACAGTGTTGGTGTTAATAACCAGTTAAACAAAAACCACACCATTCATGATCATATTTCCCAGCATGCTCTATTGCAGGTAGATTTTTTTGTTGTTGTTGTTTTTTTCATAATCTATGTTTTTGCATTTCCATGGATTGATTAATCTTATGCTACTCAGATATAAGTAACATACAGTACATTTTCTAAACTAATCCAATATGTTACTTGGATTTATTGCACCTGTTACTGAAATATTTGTCCAGTTTAGATGGTTTAGGTAGTCTGAACTCTTAGTCATTCAGTCATTCTGAATGCGGGTTGCAGGCGAATAAAAATTCCAACTGTTGACTATCCCCTCTCTGGTTTGCAAGCCACCATAATGGAACTTGCAGGCCTGAAAACCTTGAGTTTCAGGGTAAAACTAGGCCATCGAAATAAGGCCTTACTAAATGCTTGTATTGTATTAAATAATTATTTTGAAAGAGAACATATTCGCCTAGGATCTCACTTGGTGAAGGCCACAGGACTGAAAATGGATGAACGAAACAACAATGTCTCTATCACTAACAAATACAGTCACAATTAACTTGAAAGGCACTCTTGGGAAATATGCAAATAAGGCTTCACACTAGCAGTGTGTTCATTTAACTCTGAAAAGTGTGGACCCATATACACCGGTGTTTAATTGAACACTGTTAGTGTTAATTTAATAACACAGGAGAATTTGCTGTTCACAAACACACTCATTTGCCTTATAAATTGTTGATTTATAGTTTAGACACATGAGAGGTTGTTCCTATCCCCAGATGTGTGCGGGATCCCATTTACATCTTCCTGAGGTATATGGACCGTTCCACCAATTTTGAGAAGTGTAATTTAAAAAAAAAAAATTTAAAAGATTGATTTCACCTCATTTTTCTACTTGCAATATGTAACTTTTTGGGCGATCCAATGAAATTCACATAGAAATTTGAGTTAAATATATGTAACTCTCATTGTAAGCAAGTCTAAGAAGCAGTAGATCTGTTCTATGTGTGCCATTTCTATGCTTCCCATTCTGAAGTAAAAATGTTGCGTCTTTTAGTTTCGGTTTTGTACACCAGCTTCAAACAGCTGAAAATACAATATTTTGGGTTATTAAAATTATATTTCACAGCGGTGAAAATGGTACAATGATTCTTTACGCTCGTTTTGGTGCTACGTAGAACCCTCTATGTGGGGTTCTTCATAGAACCCCTGTATTTGGTTCCACCTCGAACCCTCTATTAAGGGTTCTACCAAGAACCCTTTCATCTTTGGGGGCGGAAAATTACCCTGCAATAGAACATGTTGGGAAATATGATAGATGGTTCTTTCTAGAACCTTTATTGCCTTCCAAAGAAGCCTTGTTGCCTTCTAAAGAACCCTTTCTTCCAAAAATGGATTCTTAGGATTTTAAAGGTCTAGGTAGAAACCTTGCCATACAAAGAACCATTGTCTCCCAAAAAGGGTTCCTCCGATCAAAACGGTTGTTGGTAGAACGCTATCCCTCCGCAAAGAACCCTTTTGGAACCCTTTTTCTAAGAGTGTTTCTTTTCTTCACATAACTATTAGCACGTCGGGGAGGTTGGTACTGTCACGTGTGCTCCCTCTCCGGCCTCTAGATCACCAGTCTGCTCGTTATGGCGCACACCTGTCACCATCGTTACGCGCACCTGCGCGTCATCAGACTCACCTGGACTCCATCACTCCCCTGATTACCTTCCCTATATCGTCATTGTTTGTGGTCTGTGCGGTGGTCATGGTTTGTTTATTGATTAAATCACTCCCTCCCTCCCTGAACTTGCTTCCTGACTCTCAGCGCACATCGTTACAAACAGCACATGTTCAACTTCATAAAGATCATGTTTTCCCATCTCAAGAGGTTGATCTTTTTAAAAAGATTATAGTAACTGCCTATTAAGTGGCAACTAAAATAATAACAGGGTTGACCGTAACAGGTTTGACGATTTCTTCTTAAATCACACATAAATCCCTTTGTGACATGGGGAAAGGATGATTGTTGTGTGCAGCAGGGAGTGGCAATTGAAATAAAGCCTGTCTATCTATGAGTAACATGGTTGACATGGTTGACATGGTTGACATGTTACACTTGACCAGCTCAGTTTTTCACCACAAAACACCAGAAAATGTCAAGAAAATAGAACCAGCTCACCTGCTTTCCACTATGATTTGACTATTCCATGTTCAATGTTTCTTTTGAAGAAGGTTTTACAATGATGGTGAAACTTGTAGAAATGTTGAGATTAAGTGGGTTAAAATCTTCCTAGAAGTGACACTTGGTTGACAAAGAAAAAGAAAATGCTGAATTTTGGTACTTTAGGAAGCCTTTATTCATATCAAAATCAGATCTATTGAAATCTCCATGTGGTCTACATTAAATTATAAACTGGATGGTTTGAGCCCTGAGTGCTGATTGGCTGAAAGCCATGCTATATCAGACCGTATAGCATTGTTATGACAAAACATTTATTTTTACTGCTCTAATTATGTTGGTAACCAGTTTATAATAGCAATAAGGCACCACAGGAGTTTGTGATATATGGCCAATATACCACGGCTAAGGGCTCCTCCACGTTGTGTTGTGCATAAGAACAGCCCTTAGCCATTGTATATTGGCCATACACCATTGGCCATACAGCACACCCCCTGGGCCTTATTGCTTAAGTGTACTTAATTTAATACAGTATAACAGGCTTTTAACATGCAATATCTCAAAGGGGCGCAAAAGGCACTCCTTTCGTGGAACGACCCAGTTATCAAGGTTTTCCTTTCACTCCCCCTGTCTCCTCTCCCCTTCTCCCTCCTCCTTTCCACCTCTCCTCCTCTCCCTCTCCCTGTGATGACATGCTAACAGGAACATTTCCTCCTGCTCTCCCCAGAGGGAACTCACTCCCAAAAAAAAACAGCACAGCACCCAGACTCAGACTCAGACCCAGACCCAGACCCAGACCCAGACCCAGACCCAGACCCAGACCCAGACTCAGACTCAGACTGATAGAGCAGCAGGCAGGATTCTCCAGTAGCATGGGCAGTGTGTGTGTGTGTGTGTGTGTGTGTGTGTGTGTGTGTGTGTGTGTGTGTGTGTGTGTGTGTGTGTGTGTGTGTGTGTGTGTGTGTGTGTGTGTGTGTGTGTGTGTGTGTGTGTGTGTGTGTGTGTGTGTGTGTGTGTGTGGCGGGTGCAGCGAGTCGCAGTAATTAGCAAGCAGCCAGCAGTGACTAATTGATGGCTCTACCCTGTCAAACACACACACACACAACACAGCCCCTATACCGCATTAAGACAGCACTAGGAGCATTGACATATTCCTTTAATCAGATTTGTGAGTGTGTGTGTGTGCATGCATTAGTGCATGCTACCTCAGGAGAGCCTCATCAGTACACTGCAGACACACACTGTAAACTGTCCCAGTCGCATTGCCTAAAATTATGTTTCGCATAAACAGCGGGTGTGGGTGGGGGGTTGTTCCACTCTGTGTGTATCTGTGTGTGTGTGTCTGTGTGTGTCTGTATGCGTGTACACTTTTTGCAAAACTGTAAACACAACTCACTGCTTTACACTCAGTTTGCAATTTAAAAACACACTTTGGCAAAACTGTAAACATTGGTCTCTACATTGCAACACTATTTCGCCGATTGTCTTTCCACATTGATACGTGAAAAAATAAATAAATAATGAGTTCACTTACAAATCAGAGCTTGAGCACTATAAATAGGCCACAGGTAAACAGTTAGTATGGACAATAATGAAGGCCAATATTGGACAGAGAGTAAGAGGGGTGAGAACTAGAAGAGGACAAGGACGAGAAAGAGGGGGACGAGGAGGACAAGGACGAGGAGGTGAAGAAGTAAGAAAGGAGGAGGAGGAGGAGGAGGAGGAGGAGGAGGTGAAGTAGGATGGGGAAAAGGAGAAGACGGGGATGAGGAAGAGGAAGGGGAGACAGAAACACAATAACTGATTAAATCAGAGCGACTGTGGTTGACCGTGTTGTCAACCATGCGATGAGCATGAGGCAGGCTGGGCAACGGGTTCAAACTAATCTGAGTCGTTATACTGTTGCAGGTATCATCCAGATATTTCGAAATGAGAACCGGTAAGTAACTGTAACTGCTGTAGTCTTACTGGTACAGTAATATGTACTGTACTTTCATAATGAGGAGGATCTATCACTTAAACCATCCAAATTTTTTTACAGAACTGCAAGAAAACCAGTATCTGGTGGAAGAGGTCGACTGTTCACCCCAGAGCAGGAGAACCACATTGTTAATATGGTCACCGCAAATAACTGCATCAGACTCAGAGAACTGCAGGACCACATAATGGCAGATAGCACCATATTCCAAAACGTCAACAGAGTGAGTCTCTCTGCACTGTCTCGTCTGCTGAAACGCACGAGAATTAGGATGAAGCAGCTGTATAGGGTCCCTTTCGAAAGAAACTCAAGACTGTGTAAAACAACTGAGATATGAATATGTGCAGGTAAGCTATAGTATCCTATCATTTGGTGATGGATCTGGAAGTGTATGGTGCTACATCATATTGACTGATCCCTGTCTTTTCGTACTGTGCTACATTGTTTTTGTCTTGTCTCTTTCAGAGAGTCATGGAGCTAATATATGTGGACGAGGCAGGTGTCAACCCTGCAAAAACAAGGGGCCGCGGCAGAAATATCATCAGCCACTGTGCCATCATCAACGTCCCGGGACAACGTGGTGGCAACATAACAATGTGTGCGGCTATTAGTCCAAACGGCATCCTTCACCATCATGCAATCCTAGGCCCATACAACACTGCACACATTATCACATTACTGGGCTGCTGTGGTCCGCAATTGGTTCACAGGTCACCCACTTTTCATCGCGCTCAATCTCCCCCCATACTCTCCATTCCTGAATCCCATTGAAGAATTCTTCTCTGCGTGACGTTGGAAGGTGTGTGATCGGCAACCCCACCAACGCCTACCCGTTCTACAGGCAATGGAGGAGGATTGTGGAGACATGGATCAGGGGTCATGCCAGGCCTGGATACGGCACTCCAGGCGATACTTCCCACGCTGCCTAGCTCCAGGTTTCCAAGATGGCGTCAGAGCAGTTTTGCTGAGCGTGTTTTGTGACACACTGTTAGATTGTTTCAAGTGTTACAAGTTTTCATTACTTTTAGCAAAGCCGTTATAGGCTGCGAGAGTTATCATCAAACAACAGGCAAAATCTAAAATCCTACAGGATCAAAGCAATTAAACCATTCAATTGACATCTGCTGGTTTCTACACGAGGAGATAAAGCCGGTGCGGTGCCCGCCCTGAAAGCCGAGAGAGGATACATCTGTGCTGTGACTGACGGATCACAGATTGGGCCGACTGGCACTTGGATACTCCTCGACGGTCAGTCTCTTCATCTGTGTTTCGCCATTCTACCAGAGTCTTTTGACTCCTCTCCTGCCTTGTTGTGCGGTGGAAGCCAGAGGTTGGTATCTGCGCTGTGACATAACGTATAGATGCGCTGGGCTTCCTAGCCCAGGATAACCCTGCCGGGTTGACTAGCCACCGGGGATTTGGCCGGTCTACTGGGCCCGCTCTGCCTCAACGTGCGGTAGCCTTCTGCAAGGCGACTGGGTGCATTGACCAGACCCACACACTGGTCTAAATCCCTGTCAATAGATTCCTGCAGTGGCTGTTGAATTCTAACTAAGGCAACAATGCTCGGGCACCCACTTGCTTTCTACCTCTACTAGACCTGTAGGCTACAGCTGTACATTTTGGGGGAATTTGAGGTTTCAAAAGATTGACTCAGTATCTTTTCATTTGGTTTTATTTTAGTTTTATGGCTCATTGCATAGTCTAAATGATCAAAAACAATCTCATCTCCCTAACCCAGAGGTACCGCTAAACCCTACTTTGGTATTGCAGTTTTTTCTTTTTCAGAGAGATCCGATTGTGTTACCATTTGACTCCTACTGTGACATGCACATAAAACTGTCTCATCTACAGGGTTTGGTCTGGCTAAAAACGGTGTTTGTTATATCAGATGACTGTAGTTTGGATTATTTTAAATCAAATCAAATCAAATTTGATTGGTCACCTACACATGGTTAGCAGATGTTTATGCGAGTGTAGCAAAATGCTTGTGCTTCTAGTTCCGACCATGCCGTAATATCTAACAAGTGATCTAACAATTTCACAACAACTACCTTATACTACCTTATACACACAAGTGTAAAGGAATGAATAAGAATATGTACATATAAATATATGGATGAACGATGACCGAACGGCATAGGCAAGATGCAGTCGATGGTATAGAGTACAGTATATACATATGAGATGAGTAATGTAGAGTATGTAAACATTATATAAAGTGGCATTGTTTAAAGTATCAAATCTATTATTAAGAAAGTGGCTAGAGATTTGAGTTAGCATGTTGGCAGCAGCCAGTCAATGTTAGTGGTGGCTGTTTAACAGTCTGATGGCCTTGAGATAGAAGCTGTGTTTCAGTCTCTCAGTCCCGGCTTTGATGCACCTGTACTGACCTCGCCTTCTGGATGATAGCGGGGTGAACAGGCAGTGGCTCGGGTGGTTGTTGTCCTTGATGATTTTTTTGGCCTTCCTGTGACATTGGGTGGTGTAGGTGTCTTGAAGGGTAGGTAGTTTGCCCCCGGTGATGCGTTGTGCAGACCTCACTACCCTCTGGAGAGCCTTGCGGTTGTGGGCGGAGCAGTTGCCGTACCAGGCGGTGATACAGCCGACAGGATGCTCTCGATTGTGCATCTGTAAAAGTTTGTGAGTGTTTTTGGTGACAAGCCAAATTTATTCAGCCTCCTAAGGTTGAAGAGGCGCTGCTGCGCCTTCTTCAGCACGCTGTCTGTGTGGGTGGACCATTTCAGTTTGTCCGTGATGTGTACGCCGAGGAACTTAAAACCTTCCACCTTCTCCACTACTGTCCCGTCAATGTGGATAGGGGGGTTCTCAAATCCATTGATATTAAGAAAACAGCTGGCCCGGATGAATTAAACCCATATTTTCAAAAAATTGGTGCAGAGATCATTGCCCCTCTCACTCATATATTAAATATTTCATTGGCGAGTAATACCATTTCAAAAGTCTGGAAAGCAGCCTATGTCACGCCTTCACATAAAGGTGGAGATCCATCCCAGTTGGATAACTATCGTCCCATATCTAAACTGTCTGCACTGGTAAAAGTTTTGGAAAACCTGGTAAACTTACAGTTCAAAGACTTTCTTTACAATAACTCAGTTTTATCTCAAGAGCCAATCATAATTAAGGTTTTAGGTGATATTCTAGATGCTCAGGACAAGAAAAATCAGTGTTTTACTTTTTATTGACTTATCGAAGGCCTTCGACACTGTTAACTATGCCCTGCTGTTGTATAGACTAAAAAATGTTGGTTTAAGTGTTGATGCATTGGATGTATGTAGCTCAGGAGGGTATGAAATCTGAGTTTCGAAGGCTTACAAAAGGAGTTCCGCAGGGCTCAATTTTAGGTCCGATCCTTTTTAGACAGTATATAAATGATAAAGGGAAGACTGTTGACTCTGAAAATCTCCATATGTATGTTGATGATACAATTATTTATTCTAGCACATCTAATAATGAGAAGGCTTTTCAGGACTTACATTTGGCTTTTGATGTTATTCAAAGGCAGCTTTTCCAATTGAAACTTGTGCTTAATGAAAGGAAAACAAAGTTTATGGTTTTCTCCTCCCTGAAAGTTAACAGATGCAGATTTGAACTACAACAGGCCAGCCAATTGATAGGGTCACCTCCTATAAGTATCTTGGGATTTGGTTAGATGAAAAGCAGAATTTTAAACAGCACATTAATACCTTGACCAAGAAACTGAAGTTCAAATTAGGTTTTTATTTCAGGAACAAATCTTGCTTTCAATGTTAGTTAGAAAAGATCTTGTTCAAAGCACCTTTTTTTAATCAGTGCTGGATTATGGGGATATTGTCTATATGCAGGCCTCAGCTAGTACCTTGAAAACTATGGACACAGTGTATCACGGTGCTTCAAGGTTCATTACCAATGCTAGAGACCACTAACCCATCACTGTGATGTGTATGCTATAGTGCAATGGACCTCTCTCTCCGCCAGGAGGCTAAAGAACTGGTACACTTTGTGTACAAAGCATTGATGGGACAAATCCCTTTGTATCTCTGTTCCTTAATGACCAGATCAGTCACTCAGAATAGTCTTCGTTCACAGTCGCTGCTGTCCTTGTCTGTTCCTAAGGCTAAAACTAAAAATATTTTTCCCACAATGCCCCTTCATCCTGGAACATGCTTCAGAAGATTTTAAAGTTCGGGGACTTAGTGTCTTTAAGACTCTGATCGACAACACTGTTTGTGACGACTGCAGTTGTTTCTGATCTTCAATTGTATCTTTAACTTGTGACACTTTGTCTTTTGTGTGTATTCTGCTGTGGCAAGCATTTCAATTCAAAACTTGAGTGTGATTGAAACTTTGCTAGTTTAACTAGCTTAATTCTGAATAAGATGTTGTGTTATCAGATCCAGCCCGTTCTCAGTAAAAAAAGGCCGGAGAGTTTTGGAACTCATTAACGGCTCCTCGGTTGTATTTTTAAGGTTTATAGACTCCCCGCTGTGCTGAGACATCCCACTTCCTGCTTACCCCCTGTGTCTGTTTCTCTTTCGCTCACAAACATACATACATACACTGTTTCACCATGCAGGGTTCACACGACTTCTCCTTCGATGACACACAGCTCCCAGGGTGGTAATGTGTCATGTCAGTGTGTGTGCATGCTTGTGACTTTACTTCCTTGGTCCTGGTTAAAGACTGTGAAATACCCCTCCTGTGAGACGCACTACTCTTTAACACTTGACCCTGTAGAATCCTCTGTCAGCTAAGGGAAGTATGGTGGTGGAGTTCATTCAAGGAGCTTCCTATGTGTGTATGTGTATGTGTATATGAGAGAGAGAGAGAGAGAGAGAGAGAGAGAGAGAGAGAGAGAGAGAGAGAGAGAGAGAGAGAGAGAGAGAGAGAGAGAGAGAGAGAGAGAGAGAGAGAGAGAGAGAGAGAGAGAGAGAGAGAGAGAGAGAGAGAGAGAGAGAGAGAGAGAGAGAGAGAGAGAGAGAGAGAGAGAGAGAGAGAGAGAGAGAGAGAGAGAGAGAGAGAGAGAGAGAGAGAGAGAGAGAGAGAGAGAGAGAGAGAGAGAGAGAGAGAGAGAGAGAGAGAGAGAGAGAGAGAGAGAGAGAGAGAGAGAGAGAGAGAGAGAGAGAGAGAGAGAGGGTGGGTGGGTGCATCCTGTGTGTTTTCCTGCATTAATTCTGATGGTCCTGTGGTGACTCAGTGCTGTATTGAAATGCCTCTCAGGGGGCCCGGAGGTCTAGTGTCTCTCAGTGAATATTAATGCAGATAGCAACAACCTGCCATCACACTGCTGACTGAGTAATCGTAATAGCTAAGCCGAGCAATGCGCGTTTGGACTTAATGTATTAATGCACACTGTTGGGATAGCTGATGAAATGTAGCGGAATAATGATGGATAATGATTAGAATGACAGGCTAATGGCTGGGGGGTCTGGGGGATAAGGGGGCACTGGGATCGGCTGCTCTGTCTGGGACTATAGAGGTCTGTGATGAGAGGCTGGTGCTCTGGGGCTCACGTGCTAATTGCTAATGATCTGGTAAACTCTAAACATACCCCTTCTGACTCATCACCAGTCTAATACCACAGCCTGCCAATAAGGGCTTTCGTAGACACACGCCCAGTCTCTCTCTCTCTCTTCCTCTATCCATCCCTCCCTCCTCCACACTCTTCCTCTCTTTCAATTTGTCACTTTCTGTAGTGTCTCGGAGCTTCTCAATTAAATTTCAATTAAATTTCAGGGCTTTATTGGAATGGAAAACATATGTTTACATTGCCAAAGCAAGTGAAATAGATAACAAACAAAAGTGACAGAAACAATTACAAATTAACAGTAAACATTACACTAACAAAAGTTCCAAAAGTATAAAGACATTTCAAATGTCATATTATGTATATAATACAGTGCTGTGCAAATAGTTAAAGTACAAAAGGGAAAATAAATAAACATAAATATAGGTTGTATTAACAATGGTGTTTGTTCTTCACTGGTTGCCCTTCTCTTGTGGCACCAGGTCACACATCTTGCTGCTCTGATTGCACACCGTGGTATTTCACCCAATAGACATGGGAGTTTATCGAAATTGGATTTGTTTTCTAAATCTTGGTGGGTCTGTGTAATCTGAGGGAAATATGTGTCCCTAATATGGTCATACTTTTGGCAGGAGGTTAGGAAGTGCAGCTCAGTTTCCACCTCATTTTGTGGGCAGTGTGCACATAGCCGGTCTTCTCTTGAGAGCCAGGTCTGCCTTTGACTGCCTTTCTCAATAGCAAGGCTATGCTCACTGAGTCTGTACATAGTCAAAGATTTCCTTCATTTTGGGTCAGTCACAGTGGTCACTGTGTACTCTCTGTCTAGGTGTTTAGGGCCAAATAGCATTCCAGTTTGCTCTGTCTTTTTGTAAATTCTTTCCAATGAGTCAAGTAATTATCTTTTTATTTTCTCATGATTTGGTTGGGTCTAGTTTCTCTCTCTCTCCCCATCTGCATTCCTATGTTATCCTTCCTGTCAACCTGTCATTCATTTCCTCTTCTCTTCCTCTGCCTCCAGCCCTGCTTTTCAACCATTCTTCCTCTTCCTTTTCACTCCTCCTCCCTTTACCCCTGCTCCTTCTTCTCTCCTTCCATACCCTTCCTTTCCCCCCTCCCTCTTCCTCTCTCCCCTGTTCTCTACCCCTTCCTCTCTCTCTCCCTCTCTCTCGCTCGCTCTTTCTTCCTCGCTCCACCCCTCCCTCTTCCCCCCTCTCTCTCTCTCTCTCTCTCTCTTCCTCCCTCCACCCCTCCCTCTTCCCCTCTCTCTCTCTCTCTCTCTTCCTCGCTCCCCCCCTCCCTCTCTCCCTCTCTCTCTCTCTTCCTCGCTCCACCCCTCCCTCTTCCCCTCTCTCTCTCTCTCTCTCTCTCTTCCTCGCTCCACCCCTCCCTCTTCCCCTCTCTCTCTCTCTTCCTCGCTCCACCCCTCCCTCTTCCCCTCTCTCTCTCTCTTCCTCGCTCCACCCCCTCCCTCTCTCTCTCTCTCTCTTTCTTCCTCGCTCCACCCCTCCCTCTTCCCCTCTCTCTCTCTCTCTCTCTCTCTCTCTTCCTCGCTCCACCCCTCCCTCTTCCCCTCTCTCTCTCTCTTCCTCGCTCCACCCCTCCCTCTTCCCCTCTCTCTCTCTCTCTTCCTCGCTCCACCCCTCCCTCTCTCTCTCTCTCTCTCTCTCTTCCTCCCTCCACCCCTCCCTCTTCCCCCTCTCTCTCTCTCTCTTCCTCGCTCCACCCCTCCCTCTTCCCCTCTCTCTCTCTCTCTTCCTCCCTCCACCCCTCCCTCTTCCCCCCTCTCTCTCTCTCTCTTCCTCCCTCCACCCCTCCCTCTTCCCCTCTCTCTCTCTCTCTTCCTCGCTCCACCCCTCCCTCTTCCCTCCTCTCTCTCTCTCTCTTCCTCCCTCCACCCCTCCCTCTTCCCCTCTCTCTCTCTCTCTTCCTCCCTCCACCCCTCCCTCTTCCCCTCTCTCTCTCTCTCTTCCTCGCTCCACCCCTCCCTCTCTCTCTCTCTCTCTCTCTCTCTTCCTCCCTCTTCCCCTCTCTCTCTCTCTCTTCCTCCCTCCACCCCTCCCTCTTCCCCTCTCTCTCTCTCTCTCTTCCTCGCTCCACCCCTCCCTCTCTCTCTCTCTCTCTCTCTCTCTTCCTCCCTCCCCCCCCCCCTCTCCCCCTCTCTCTCTCTCTCTTCCTCGCTCCCCCCCTCCCTCTCTCTCTCTCTCTCTCTCTCTTCCTCGCTCCCCCCCTCCCTCTCCCCCTCTCTCTCTCTCTCTTCCTCGCTCCACCCCTCCCTCTTCCCCTCTCTCTCTCTCTCTTCCTCGCTCCACCCCTCCCTCTTCCCCTCTCTCTCTCTCTCTTCCTCGCTCCACCCCTCCCTCTCTCTCTCTCTCTCTCTCTCTTTCTTCCTCCCTCAACCCCTCCCTCTTCCCCTCTCTCTCTCTTCCTCCCTCAACCCATGGAACACATTGTTCTCCTCCTCTCCATACCATCAGGGGTGTCATCGATGACGCTTGTCTTCTTTTCCTTGTCTGCTCCACTCTTTCATCGTAGCTCTCTCCCTCCCTCCCAATGTACGTCTCTCTCGTTCTTTCTCTCTCTCTCTCTCTCTCTCTTCACTTATTTGCACCTCCATCTCAATCCCTCTCCCTCTGGCATGTTTTCTCCCCCTCCCCCTCCCCCTCTCCTCTCACCTTCCTCCTCCCCCTCCCACACATTTCTGCAGCTCTTGTTTCTTCAATCTCTCTCTCTGTACGTCTGTCTGTCGAAACACATGTATAGGCAGGGTCCTCTGTTCTCCACAGAGAGGTTTGTGCGTGCGTGCATGGGAGGGTGAACCAATCATCCCAGCCTGCCTTCAGAGGCCGACAGCAGACACTCATCCCTTCACTCTATGCCCCTCTCCACTTCTCTCTCTCTCTCCATATCTCAATCCTTGTCCCCCTTTCTCTTCTCGCTCTCTGCCTGCTTCTTTCAACCTACCAGGTCTCACAGTCTCATGTCAGAATTTGATGTTCATCCATGTTTCAGGTTTAATGTACATTTTAGGCATTAAATCCACATTTTTAAGGTTAGGATTAAGTTCAGGCAACAACTACAAATTCTTAAAGCTAGCCATTAACTCCGAAATGGTTAAGGTTTGGGATATGCTTAAAACAAATATATATATATTTTTTAAACGTTCTATCACTATATTCAAACTGGCAGCCTTTGGAATCAGAGGCAGATGCTTACACCTATCCGCCATCCCCGTCCACAACACCTTGACCAACTTGAAGGTTACAGTCGGGAAATGCCATGTCTCTCTCACAGCGCTCCACCTCCTTTCCAACTGCTCCGCAAAAAAAAAAAAAAAAAAAAAACGCAACCTTTCTCACAGGGGGGACTGTAGCTCCAAATTCGCTCCATTCATTAACACCACAATTTAACCACCACCCATTTATTTTTGTGACTGCCTGGACCTACCATTTGGTTTTGAAGAATTGAAAAAAAAAAAAAAACATGATTTGAATGAAAAGCATTTTAAATAAACAACAACCTTTTGGTGACTGTAAGAAGCACTCACCATTTCAAATAGGCTCCATGCCATTTGAAGCAGCATATAAACACTAACTAGGTCAGGGGCCAGACAGGTAGCCTAATTATTTAGGCTATTTTATTAGCCTTATTATTTGAATTATTTCAAGGCTTATAGCATACAAAGAAATAAATTGTGAAGAATCTTCGAGTACAACACAATAGGCTGGCAGGAACATTAGGCGCTCAGCACTCAACATGTTGTTGTTGTAAGGACTGATGCTGGAGGAGAGAGGCAGGTAAAGTTGAACATTTAACGTGGAACGGACATGCAACAGGACGAGACCAGCATCAGAACCAGGTAACAAAATGACAAACAAACATGAATCCTGAAGCAGAGAACAGAGCTTGGCAACAGACAGATATAGGGGAGGAAATGACACTGGTGATTGAGTCCAGGTGAGTCCAATAATTGCTGATGCGCGTGAGTGCGTAATGCTGGGGAGCAAAGCATTACTGGCGGGGAGCAGGAGCAGGCGTGACAGTTGTATTAAGTCATTATAGTCTATAAATGGCCCATATAGGCTGTGACTGACTTAGATTTCAATTAGAATCAAACGGAAACATCCTTTATGAGGCTCTGTCTACAGGGCTTTTGGCCAGAATCTGTGGCTTCAGGCTCATGCCATGGTGCCTGGAGAGCAAACTAGCAGCGGAGAATACCCTCTAGCGCTTTGCAGAGTCACTGGGGATGCTAAACACCCTTCGGGCCACTCTTCCCCGGCTGGGCAGGGATGCAGAGTTGTTTTTTCATTTTCTCTGTAGGTAGGCCTAAAGTTTTTTTTAGGCAAAATACCCCTGTCAAAATGTAAAGCTCCTCGAAAGAGATATGTCATGAATATTGGGCCAAAATCAATGATAGCCTATTGTATAGATAATAGAATGAAAGTGAACATCATGTTTAAGAGATCTGATTCTTTGGTTTATAAATACCATGACACGCGTAGCTCGCTTACACACCTCGTTCCTTTCTGTCAGCATGTGCACATAGTACACCATCATGCTTTCGGGATGTGTCTTTTCAGATTCTTTAGTTGTGGACATCACTGCACTCCCTCTCTTGCTCTTGGTCCTCCTCATCTAAGTGAAATATCCGAGGATGCTCCCAACATCCTCAGATATGGATGGGCATCGAATACTGACTTGTATCGCGGGTGACCTGTCTGCTATCAACAGCTCTACCGCTTTATTTCTCCATCTCTCCATCTCACTCGCTCTCTGCCTGCTTCTCTCACCACTCCCACATCTTCATTTCTCCATCTATCCATCTCTCTCGCGCTCTTCCTCCATGCCGGCATCTTCCTTTGTCTCTCACTCAAACTCTCCATCCAATAATTGTCTTCCTCGGTCTCTATCTGCGTCCTCCCATTCCACCACTCCCCTCTATTCGTCTTTCTCCATCTCCTCCACTCCTCCTCGCCTCCCCTGAGAGGTTTATCTTATCCGCCGTGGTGGAAGGGGGATTTGACTGACTGCTCATCTCTACATCTATTTAACACCAAGGTGCAGCAAACAGGCATTACAGTTCCCCCTAGAATCCCCCTGATCCCCAGCCAATCTTACCAGTCACACATACACTGTATTGGTTACAGGCCAAAGGGGCATCAATGTAATTTCACAAACACACACGTTTGTGTATGTGGGTTACAGGCTAGAAGGGCGTCCACATAATTTATTTTCCACTGAGGTATTAAGCACACTTCCTGCTTACGATTGAGTGTGTATGAGTTATTTTATTGAAACGCCACACACACACACACACACACACACACACACACACACACACACACACACACACACACACACACACGTTTGTGTATGTGGGTAACAGGCTAGAAGGGCGTCCACATAATTTATTTTCCACTGAGGTATTAAGCACACTTCCTGCTTACGATTGAGTGTGTGTGATTTATTTTATTGAAACGTCACACACACACACACACACACACACACACACACACACACACACACACACACACACACACACGGTCTGAAACAATACAAACACACGCTTATTCACATACCCACTTACAAAACAATTCCAGATGTCAACGCCGTAGCAAACGCAGCATAAATTCAGATTGTCACACTAACACACACGAATGCACAATCGCACTCGCAGGTGCTACACCGTGCGTGCTCTTAGAAATGGCATTGCAATGGCTTTCAAACGGTTATGATCCCATCCCAAACACATTATAAAGCCATAGAAGTGTTCTCTCCATCAGAGTGCAGCCATAATTGCCATCGGACGTTGTTAACGGCTCATTCCCCGCTAAGGAAACTGGAGCAGGCTTTAAGTGGAGCCAACGTCGAGTTAAACAGAGAATGATCTGTAGGCCGTCTATATTAGATGTAATGGTAAAGGAATACATTCTGGTTCCACAGTGGAAGGAAAGTCTATGGGGGAGAGTTAGTCTGTACATAACTGTTACGTTCCCCAGTTTCTGTGTTGTTGTGGGTTTGTATGTGTGTGTATTTCAGGAAATGGCTTCCTGGCATCCTAAAGCAGCTGATTGGTCAGCCCCATCGCTGAGTGGCGCTCTGACCCCTCCCTCTCGTCAGTGGAAACAGCTGTCTGAGAACAAGTATTTGATACACTGATTTTGCAGGTTTTCCTACTTACAAAGCATGTAGAGAGAGGTCTGTCATTTTTCTCATAGGTACACTTCCACTTTCCATTGGGTTCAGGTCTGGAGACTGACTAGGCCACTCCAGGACTTTGAGATGCTTCTTACGGAGCCACTCAGTTGCCCTGGCTGTGTGTTTTGGGTCATTGTGTTTTGGGTCGCTGGGAAGACCCAGCCACGACCCATCTTCAATGCTCTTACTGAGGGAAGGAGGTTGTTTACCAAGATCTCGCGATACATGGCCCCATCCATCCTCCCCTCAAAACGGTGCAGTCGTCCTTTCCCCTTTGCAGAAAAGCATCCCCGAATAATGATGTTTCCACCTCCATGCTTCACGGTTGGGATGGTGTTCTTGGTTGTACTCATCCTTCGTCTTCCTCCAAACACAGCGAGTGGAGTTTAGACCAAAAGCTCGATTTTTGTCTCATCAGACCACATGACCTTCTCCCATTCCTCCTCTGGATCATCCAGATGGTCATTGGCAAACTGCAGGTGGGCCTGGACATGCGTTGGCTTCAGCAGGGGGACCTTGCGTGCGCTGCATAATGGCGTAGTGTGTTACTAATGGTTTTCTTTGAGATTGTGGTCCCAGCTCTCTTCAAGTCATTGACCAGGTCCTGCGGTGTAGTTCTGGGCTGAGCCCTCACCTTCCTCATGATCATTGATGCCCCACGAGGTGAGATCTTGCAAAGAGTCCCAGACCGAGGGTGTTTGACCGTAATCTTGAACTTCTTTCATTTTCTAATAACTGTGCCAACAGTTGTTGCCTTCTCACCAAGCTGCTTGCCTACGTCCTGTAGCCCATCCCAGCCTTGTGCAAGTCTACAATTTAACCCTGATGTCCTTACACAGCGCTCCAGTCTTGGCCATTGTGGAGAGGTTGGAGTCTGTTTGATTGAGTGTGTGGACAGGAGTCTTTTATACAGGTAACAAGTTCAAACAGGTGCAGTTAATACAGGTAATGAGTGGAGAACAGGAATGCTTCTTAAAGAAAAACTAACAGGTCTGTGACAGCTGGAATTCTTACTGGTTGATAGGTGATCAAATACTTATGTCATGCAATAAAATGCAAATGAATTACTTAAAAATCATACAATGTGATTTTCTGGATTTGTGATTTTCTGGATACAATGTGAGATTCCGTCTCTCACAGTTGAAGTGTACCTATGATGACAATTACAGCCCTCTACATGCTTTGTAAGTAGGAAACACTGCCGATTTTGCAGGTTATCAAATACTTGTTCTCCCCACTGTATGTGTGTGCCAATAGGACTTGTTGTTCACTTAAAGTATTAGTCAATTATTCTGTTTCATTTGTTCCCGGGGGGGAAGGGGAACGCACCTTGGGAGTGTTTAGGCAAGAGGCCTGCGGTCATAAATAACCTGAAGTATTTCATCTGTCGATGCAGACTAGGTAAGATCTGGGCAGGCCACCCCCTGTATTGTGGTTAGCGTGCCAGAAGGTTAGGTAAGAAGTGGGAAGGAAGGAAAAGGGACTCTTACATTTTTACTTTCTTTGCTTTGGTTCCATCCAGGATCTTTTCCCCACATTACTATGTTCAGGAATAATAAAGTCCCTGTAAATGGTCATTTGCTCTGCCTCCGCCGTCCTTCCGCCGCCCCCACGACCACGTACTTTTTCACTCCACCGGGAGTTGAGATGTAGCAGGGTGTTGCGTTCCCTCCTCCAAGAGGCGTAACGTAACAATAACCCTTGCCGTGGTTATGATTGGGTTAGTATCGGTTGACCAGGCCAGGGAGAGACTAACACTGCAGAATTGTGTACGTACGATGTCAAATGGATTTGAACAAAGAACTAGAGGCCTCTCGAAGAGCATGGGATAATCAAAACGAGACGTGATTCGTAACCCTGACACATTTACAACGAGCACATTTGTATGTGTACGTGCTGTGATTAACATTGCATGGGCTCCACTGTGCTGAAGGTTCAAAGAAGCACCTCAGTCAGGGAAGAGGGAGGAACGGCATCGGAATAATGTTAGGAAGTCAACACTTCCTTTCTGAAGTTTCCGTCAAGTCAACGATCAGAACA
This sequence comes from Oncorhynchus keta, assembly GCF_023373465.1. Lineage (NCBI taxonomy): Eukaryota > Metazoa > Chordata > Actinopteri > Salmoniformes > Salmonidae > Oncorhynchus > Oncorhynchus keta. The sequence continues at coordinate 40,654,301 of NC_068433.1, read as the reverse complement.
GAACTGTGAAAAAAAAGCGATGTAGTGGAGAAAGGCTGTTCTGCCTGTATGTGGGGTCATGGTCATCATATCCATTTTACCGGCTTGTCTGTTTTTCAACAGCACTCTGTTGAAAAGTGCTGTGTCCCGGGATAACTGCCTTACTGTCGTCTCAGCCCGGGATAACTGCCTTACTGTCGTCTCAGCCCGGGATCGCCGTACTTCACAGAGAAGAAACAGACCGAAAAACACCAACTCATCAGTCCTGGGAGAAGATGAGAGGGGGAGGAGAGGAGGATGGATAGTGATATCGGGGTATCGGGCTTTCTCTAGGTTTTCTCTAGGTCTGAGTGTCTGTCTGCTGTCTGGCCAACTCAAGGGTTTCTGTGTGGGCTGAAGAGTGTGGATGCAGAGAGTGACTAGATAGAGGATCTGTCATCCACACACACACACACACAGTTTCACATTAATTTGTCAGGTCTTTCTTCGTTATATAGTTAGATTTTACACCCCGTGTTAGAGTGATTGGTATCGTGGACCACTGCTTGCAGGGCGTCTAGACGCTAGACAAACACACACGCACACAAACCTGTGAAGTTTGCGTCGTGTGTAAAGAGACACCTCTCTCTAAAAAGGGACACACACACGTAAAAACACATGCACAGCAGGAGTTCTCTGGGTAGAAAATGATAGGCACACTGACCTTAGACTAGTGTGTATCGAGAGGCAATGTCATCCTACTCCTGTAGAACTATCTGTGTGTGAGTTTACTCTGTGTACTGCTGTGTAATGGTGTAGCTGAAAGCACATATTCAGTGCAGAGTCATGGTGTCACTAAGCTGGGAGGGACTGCAGGGGAGATGGCCCAGACCTGGCTTATCCATGCGCGGCAAAGATCCCTGCTGTGGATCAATGGCAGCAGATATCCATTGATTAGGCCCGAGGGTGGAGGCGGAGGACAGGGAGGGCTGGGAGGACCTGGGCAGAATGCAGAGTGATAGTCAGGCACCAGCCACTAGCCTGCTACTCAGTAGGGGTCAAAGGGCGAGACATGTTATCAGATCCTGCTACAATTGTTTATGGGTGTGAGTCTGTCATTCCCACCTACGAAGCACACATTATTTCCATCTAAGTGAACAGTGTTGGCATGTACGTGTGTTGACGTGTGTGGGTGTGTGTGTGCATGTGTTTTTACGTGTGTGTGTGTGTCCCTTTTTAGAGAGAGGTGTCTCTTTACACACGATGCAAACTTCACAGGTTTGTGTGCGTGTGTGTTTGTCTAGCGTCTACAGTAGTTGCCCAGTTTCTTAAGTGTCTCCCCCTGGGGGCAGTGTGTGTGTGTGTGTGTGTGTGTGTGTGTGTGTGTGTGTGTGTGTGTGTGTGTGTGTGTGTGTGTGTGTGTGTGTGTGTGTGTGTCCGTTCAAACGGACAGCAGATGCCATTATTTACACATTGGTGACACTACAAAACCCACGGCACTGCAGAATTTGTATGTGTATCATGCTGGGAGAAAAGCGGCCATCATCGAAAAATACCTTTTAGGTGCGTTTGTGTGTGGTATTACTGTATAATGATAACATCTCAGTGCTCTGTCGATGTCAGTAACCTCTGTTTAATCCTGCAGAAGTGTGTAGCAGAGCCAGAGACACGTAAGCTGTCTTCCACAGTCCTTGACCATTGGCTGATCGTTTAAACCCGTGTGTGTGTGTGTGTGTGTGTGTGTGTGTGTGCGTGCGTGCGTGCGTGCGTGCGTGCGTGCACAGTGTTATTGACTAGCTGTTCCCTCCTAGGGAACGCCCAGGGAGCATCCTCACAGTACGTAGTTGATTTTATCAGGATCATTCATTCCCCGTTTGGCTAACAACACACACACGCAGACAGACAGGTGATCCTTGAGGTAAGGCTTAGAATTAGATGAGAAAAGCTTCAGATACACTTAATGTTCGCCTAGGTCTCAGTCACGGTTTCTGCCTATGTTTGTGTGCGTGTGTGCGTGTGTGTGTGTGTGTTGTCTGATTCTCAGTCACGGTTTGCGTGCCATTATGAAAGGTCATCACACATGGTGACTCATCACCGGTTATCACCCTCATGCACCTTCCAGCCTTCTTGAAGACACACACACACCTCTAAGCCTTATATAAAAGCTATTTCCCCGTCTTGACATTTAAGCCAGAATGTTCCTCTCTCTCATGGTGCTGTACCACTATTACTGTGAGTAACAACACTATCTCAGACCCACACACCCACTGGTTGGATATCTCACAACTGCTTTGGTTCCACTCATTTGGGTCCTCAGACACAGCTGGATCTCCTCTCCTCCTTCGCTGCAATCACTCTTTCCTCTCCTCTCCTTTCCTTTCCACTTATCTCTCTCCTGTTCTCCCTTCGCTCTCTCCTCTCCTCCTACCGCTCTCTTTCTCCTTTCGTCCTCAATCCTCCACTCTTCCTCTCTCTTTTCCCCTCACATTCCTCTCCTTCTCTCTCAAACTGCTGATAAGAGTGTACCCATAGGAACCGGCCGGCTACTTAGAGAGCTTAGGCCTCCACTAATGACCAAATATCTCCCTAATAATCCAGGATGGAGAGAGTGAGGGAGGGACAGAGAGGGAGGGAGAGATGGGAAGATGTAGAGAGAGAAAGAGAGAGAGAGGGACAGGGGGAAAAGGGAGCAGAACACGAAAAAGAGAGGAGAGAGATGGAGAACGGAGCGAAAGAGAGAGTTGAGGTAATTGGTGTGTTGAAGAACAAAGACTTGTTTTTGACTGACAGATTCTAGATTTATTATGAGAGGAGCTGAGAGAAGAGTCGAGGAAAGGAGTGTTGAGGAGAGGAGAGAGTCGATGACAGAACACTTTTACTGCAGTAACAGTATCAGCTCTCTCCAACACACACAGCTACCTAGAGTATATAATACACCGGGTCGTTCGAGGACCTGGATGCAGATTTGTAGAAGCCCGGAACCAAAACGGATCATTCAAAGAGTTATCCTATGGGGACAGCCAAATAACCCTTTAAGGTTCTAGATTATCCCTTTGTTTGTGTGTGTCACAGGCTAACCTGCATGGGCTGACTACCTCAGACTAGGAGTTCACTGACTACCACTCTCACCCTCAGACAATGTCATTTAAGATGGATACATCTGGCCTAGTCTTACATTCTTAAACATGACTGAATTCTAAATGTCCTTCTCTTCTAAGGAATCATTCGGACTCTCCTTTACAATGTTAATTCTCCCCTCCAACATGCATTTTGTGAGGCGTCACACCCACGCTATTTTTAGAAGATAACAGAGCCTGATGTCCTTCTTAAGGAAGGAGAGAATATTTTGTTAATGGAAAGGTCCTTGAGGGGGCGAGATGGAGAGAGGGAGGGAAGAAGAGAGAGAGAGAGATTGAGGGAGAGTGAGCACCGAGATGCATTCCTCTCCACTGTCCGAGAGAAGGCATTTAGAAGTTCATTATGCACATACATTAGGAAATCACGTAATACGGAGAGGAGAGAGAGAGAGAGCTCTCTGTGTGTGCCTGTGGTTGAACGGCAGGATGAGATATACTCCCACACACATCTGCATAGCACACACAAACATAAGCACACACACACACACACACACACACACACACACACACACACACACACACACACACACACACACACACACACACACACACACACACACACACAACACACACAAACACAACATACACAAAATCTGCATCGCAACAGAGGAGCAAAAATGGGTAAATAGCGTTGCATCTCTTTTCCTCCCACCAGATATAGACCCTTATATCTGAGTGAGTGTCTCCAGACCCACAGTGTCGTGTCCCTGGACCGACAGAACCATAGCCCCATAATGCCCCCCTGATAATCTCACTGTAAGAGCCTCTCTCACAGCGACACTACAGCAGGCAGCAGATCTCCTCATAGACAGACTTACGCACCACGTTCGATGTGGTAGAATACACTACGCTCACTTCAAGGAAGCAGCAGGGAGCTGTTCTCTTGTCAGGATCCATTCGCCAGAAACTGTGTGGGGCAGAGAAAGGAGAGTGGTTACGAACAATATGGACCCTGTAGAGACGGGAGATGAGTAGTAGTTTACATGGTGGGAATAGAGGGGAGATAGAGGAAAGAAAGAGAATGCTAGAAAGAGAAAAAGAGTCGGAGACACAGAGAGAGAGAGAGAGAGAGAGAGCGAGAGACAGGGAGAGAGACAGAGAGAGATGGGAAAGAGAAAGAGAGGTCGGGTTATAGTGGCAGGCTGCAGGCTGTAGACAGAGAGAGGGGGTGGGGTCGGTGTTACACCCTTCACCAAGTTGCCTCGGAGACCCTCAGTCCTGTCACACCCCATTACTTCAGCGTGCGTGGAGTACACCGCAACACAACTATCACAGCACACAAGAGCACAACACTAGAGATGAAATCCCTGAGACGAAATGCACCAACACACAACTGCAACCCTACAGCACCCCTGGGAATGCACTAAAACACCTTTTAAAATATGTAACAACAACCTCACAGATACATAACAGAGACTGCTCTGTGGGGTTCAGTTCTGACCAGACACAGTCCTGAGTGAAAGGATGAGGGCCGGAGGCCGGGGGGGGGGGTGAGAGGGGTTCTGTAACCCCTTCTGACCAGAACTCTTAGATCAACTACTTGCTGGAAGGGTTGTGTTGAACCACACTACAGTTTGAAGAAGACGGTTGCGGTCATTAATGTGCAATGAGAGGAGATGGTTGACGGTCGAACATGCTCAGAACAGAAATATGAGAGGGAAAGGGGGAGGGAGGGAGGGAGGGAAGGAAGGAGGGAAGGAGGGAAGGAGGGAAGGATAGGGAGGGTGAAACAGGGAGATAAGTGGTAAAGAGGCTTTCATTGATATATTGTATAACACTCCTGGATCCCCACAGGGATGGAAACGTGTGGTATTTACTTCTTCAATTTTCTCCCCGAATGGATTGAATGATTGAAATGGAATCGACCTCAACACAACAAACTACAAAACACGATCATTACCAGAACATACGTTCCGTTTGTAAAATAATGTTGCTGGTAACACCAGGGTCTGATATATGACCATATAAACACAACATAACCACAACGTGACCACAACATAACTACAACGTCTCCATAGCATAGACCGAACCACAACGTTACCACAACAGCACTGTGAGAATCGCTAGAAGATGTTCGTTCAACCAGCCAACACGCAGCAATGGATCAATAATAGCTGATGCTGCTGTTAATCAGTTGACACTGCTGGTAATTGAAGCCCTAATAGTCATGTCTCTGCTTTATTTTTACTATCTTCTACATTCTAGAATACTAAACTATGAAATAACACACATGGGATCATGTAGTAACCAAAAAACTGTTAAACAAATCAAAATATATTTGAGATTTGAGATTCTTCAAAGTAGCCACCCTTTGCCTTGATGACAGCTTTGCACACTATTGGCATTCTCTCAACTAGCTTCATGAGATAGTCACCTGGAATACATTTAAATTAACAGGTGTGCCTTGTTAAAAGTTAATTATTGCAATTGGGCCAATCAGTTGTGTTGTGACATGGTAGGGGTGGTATACAGAAGATAGACCTATTTGGTAAATAGACCAAGACCATATTATGGCAAGAACAGCTCAAATAGGCAAAGAGAAATGACAGTCCATCATTACTTTAAAACATGAAGGTCAGTCAATCTGGAAAATGTCAAGAACTTTGAATGTTTCTTCAAGTGCAGTCGCAAACACCATCCAGCGCTATGATGAAACTGGCTCTCATGAGGACCGCCACAGGAAAGGAAGACCCAGAGTTACCTCTGCTGTAGAGGATAAGTTCATTAGAGTTAACTGCACCTCAGATTGCAGCCCAAATAAATGCTTCACAGAGTTCAAGTAACAGACACATCTCAACATCAACTGTTCAGAGGAGACTGCGTGAATCAGGCCTTCGTGGTCGAATTTCTGCAAAGAAACGACTACAAAGGACACAAATAAGAAGAGATTTGTATGGGCCGAGAAACACGAGCAATGGACATTAGACCGGTGGAAATCTGCCCTTTTGTCTGATGAGTCCAAATTAGAGATTTTTCGTTCAAACCGCTGTGTCTTTGTGAGATGCAGAGTAGGTGAACGGATGATCTCCGCATGTGTAGTTCCCACTGTGTAGCAAGGAGGAGGAAATGTGACAGTGTGGGGGTGCTTTGCTGGTGACACTGTCAGTGATTTATTTAGAATTCAAGGCACACTCGACCAGCATGGCTCCCACAGCATTCTGCAGCGATATACCGTCCCATCTGGTTTGAGATTAGTGGGACCATCATTTGTTTTTCAACAGGACAATGACCAACACACCTCCAGGCTATGAAAGAGCTATTCGACCTAGAAGAAAGTTGGTGTACTGCACCAGATGACCTGGCTTCCACAATCACCCGACCTCAACCTAATTGAGATGGTTTGTGAGGAGTTGGACCGCAGAGTGAAGGAAAAGCAACCAACAAGTGCTCAGCATATGTGGGAACTCCTTCAAGACTGTTGGAAAAGCATTCCAGGTGAAACTGGTTTAGAGAATGCCAAGAGTGTGCAAAGCTGTCATCAAGGCAAAGCTGGCTACTTCGAAGAATCTAACACCTAAAATATATTTAAACCCTTTTTTGGTTTCTACATGATTCCATATGTGTTATTTCATAGTTCTGATCTATTCACTCTTATTCTACAATGTAGAAAATAGTTAAATAAATTAAAAACCCTGGAATGAGTACGTGAGTAGGTGTGTCCAAACTTTTGACCGGTACTGTATATTATGACGACATTTTGGTGAGCATTCGTCAGGTTTTCTTCCGGCTATTCGAGCACACAGTCTTACACCCCTTCTTAGGTGATTGGTCAACAGTAGGGATCCTTCAAGTGTTTGTTGTCATTCAATGACAGACACCTGGTTGTCATGAGGCAAATAAAAATCAAGAAATACTGCACCAAACATCCTAGTTAGATGTAATATTGCAAGACTAAGACCTCTGCAAAAACGTCAAAAAAGGAATGACAGATTTCTTGAGTTACCTTCGATGAATTCTGACAATGTTGAGGAAGTGTACTGGCTACGGCGTCTGAAGAGGGACAAACAGCAATATTACCCCTTTTTTCTTGTTTTTCAAACTAAGGTATTGTAAGGGAATATGCGAGGCCAGGCGTTCAGTTCGTCTAGCCGAGTTCTGCAAGGAGCAAACCAAACCTATCCATGTGGACGCCTTAACTCACTCATCCCCAGCTACGACATGTGCTGATGCTGGCGGCGCATACCAGAAAAACACATTCTCTATCTTACTGCTGCCGTGTCAGGGACATTAGGAGGCGCACCAGCCACTGTCTGCGCCAAGGGTACCTTCATCATCAGATTCCATTTCCTGTAGACAGACTGAGCGCTCAGGCAGACAAACACACACAGAGTGATTTGTGTCCACGGTGGGCATTATGGCTCTCAGGCCTCGTTTCATTTCTTTGTTTTTCTCCACCACTCAAGCGATTCACTTTTTACACCAAAAGCACTTTGCATTTAAAACCCATAGGAGGGCTCTGTGTGTGTGTGTGTGTGTGTGTGTGTGTGTGTGTGTGTGTGTGTGTGTGTGTGTGTGTGTGTGTGTGTGTGTGTGTGTGTGTGTGTGTGTGTGTGTGTGTGTGTGTGTGTGTGTGTGTGTGTGTGTGTGTGTGTGTGTGTGTGTGTGTGTGTGAATCGAAGCAGAAAACCTGGTTGTTCAGTCTGTCATCCCATCATATGCTGTCATTATGGAACAGGACTGACGAGCCAACCTACAAAGACACAGACACACAAACACACAATGCCAGATACCTGTGTCATACAGTGTGGAGGCCTGCTGTTGTCTGCCTGTCAAGGTACAGTATATATATATATCTGCCGTATATATATATATATATATATATATATGGCAGAGATAGAAAGGCAGCTGCTGGATGAGGATGGATGAGGAGGGCCTGTGTGAGTGTCGTACGGTGCCCTGGGCACGTTCATCACTTAGATCTGTGTTTGAACAGATTAAGGTGATAAAGGTACTGTAGTATAACTAACACACACACACACACACACACACACACACACACACACACACACACACACACACACACACACACACACACACACACACACACACACACACACACACACACACACACACACACACACACAGCCTTCTAACAGCAGGCCTGATAAAGGCATTAGTGCCTTGTAATGAACCAACCGAGGATGATTAATCCCTCTCTCTCCGCTCTGTCTCTCTCTCCCCCTCTTTCCTGTGATGGGATGAGAGCCTGGTGTTAACACTTAATCAAACTGGACAAAGGCTGCCATTACAGAGAGACAGGGAAGGCGGAGGTCAAACAATAGGGCTCTGTATCAAAGCTAAAGAAACAAGTCCCTCCCTGAGAGACATTCAACATGATTGTCTATCTGATCAGAGGCACACAGTAGCGAGGCTGTAATCAAACCACTCTGTAGTTCCTCTCTGAGAGAATAGGGCTAGGCCATACCTGAGAAAGACAGTAGCTGACAGTAGCAGACAGAAAGTCCTGTGGTGGGGAGGGTCTCTAGTCAATTTGCAGTAGTATGGATGTGAGCAGCTCTCTGAGAGGCCCAATCACAGAGAAAGTAGCCGTCTGTCTTGGGATGAGACAGTGATCTGGTCACTCTGCAGCAGTATGGATTTGATCTCTAGCTCCTGATGTGGAGGGTCTCTTTGCAGTATTATGGATCTGTGTGTGTGTGTGTGTGTGTGTGTGTGTGTGTGTGTGTGTGTGTGTGTGTGTGTGTGTGTGTGTGTGTGTGTGTGTGTGTGTGTGTGTGTGTGTGTGTGTGTGTGTGTGTGTGTGTGTGTGTGTGCGTGTGCGGGCGTGCCTGCCACCGCGTGTGTTCGTGCATTCCTTCCTGTGTGTGGCTGGAAAGAGAGCTCTCCTAACGGGTAACGGTATTAAAATGCCAATATTGGTTGGAGGACCTCCCTCTCTGGCCTATCAGGAGCTAATTGAAGTGAAGCCATTGATTGGCTGGTTATCTGAGATGGTTGAGGGGGGATCCATAGTGTGTGTCTGCAGAAATGGAGGCCAGGCTGATTGTGGAGTAGGCAGAGAGCAATTGACTGGACCACCAGCAACAGCATATAGATTAAAGCCTTGTATCGGTAATAACCACCTGGCTGCGATACGGACAGACAATCATTCCTGTTTAACGGTGCAGAACAATGCTCCTAACAAGGGCTTTTCTTTACTGTCCAGTTACATGGCCTTAAGATCCTATGTTCCCTGCTGCGCTCTCTACTTCTGTTCAATTGAATAGTGTGCGCGGTGTGTGTATAGGATAGCGAGCTCGTCGGGGATCAACGCCTGTCTGTGGCCATACAGTTATCCATCAACGTATAAAGAGAGGGAAGGAATTCACAGCAGCCAGATCAATGGTTGCTCCTCTTTCTTTCTGTCTGGTTCCTTTCTCCTTGTTGTCGCTCTGACGTCAAGCCAAGGACCCACCGAGGGGACCGCTTAGTGACTGCTATTAAAAATTCACAGCATGAGACGCACACACTTCCTGCCCCGACAGAACACAGCCTTCACACGCACACATACACACTTCACTTCCTGCCGAGACTAAACACAGCATCGCATCCCACCCAGAAGACAACTGGAGATAGACAGACAGAAAGAGAAAAGAGCATCTCTTTGGCCAACAGCATTGACTGAGACGGACTGCTGCTGATAGGAACACTTGAGATCAGCTGACGGGAACGAAACTGCTGTGTGAGAGGGTTCAATAGTGTTCTGTACTTGTTCCATTATGAAAGAACATTCCCCTCTTTCAGACGGCCTCTCCCTGGGATACAGAATCAGTGTCTCTGTGAGTAATCAGATTACATAACTGAGTTTGGGTTCTCCAAAAGTAACTGATTACAATTTTGGACAGGTAACTAAGTTCTCCAAAAGTATTGGTGACCAATGGGGGGAGTATTGGTGACAAATGACATGGAGAGGAGAGGAGTGTTGGTGCATGCGTCTGCAGTGGGACATGTGGCAGCGCGAAGCACCATGGGAACAGTGTGAGGCACGCTAAGTCATGTACACACACTCACAAACACACACTCTGTCTGAGGAAGCCCAGCATCAGGCTTTTACTTCCTGTGTTAGTGAGTGATGCCAGGAGAGAGAGACACACACACACACACACACAGGGCCAGCCAGTGCATGGTGCCAGAGAAAGAGACCAATTGTGCCAGCTTCAGTGACCAGTGCCCTCTACAGGGCTGTTCTGATCAACCACAATAGAACACACACACACACACACTAAATATAGGAGTCGACAGGTGCACAACATACTTAACCACACACACAGTAGCACAGTATAACTCGACAGGGACACAGAAAAAGAGGTGATATGTCAGAGTTAGAGACTTTACCACTGTATTACAGTATTTAGGTGAAGAGGATCCTCTCCGTTAACACAGAGCTCGAAATGTGTGGCAACAGCCACCTTTAAATCTGTCATTTTTCACGTGCGTCCATCCATCCAAGCATCATCACATTGAGAATAACTTCTCCATCCACAAGCTGCTTCTCTCCCGACTGATGCGTCCAATTAGAGCCCTGGGAAACGTAAGGGGATTCAAAGCCAGCGTGTTATTTATAACTTCAATGCTACATTGCTGTTACTGAATGGCTGGATGGCTCTTTCTACTTTACCATTCCTATTTCGAGGATGGAGAAAGGGACTGGGCAAATTCACAGAGATATATATACACTATAGATATTTATGTTTTGTGTATGTATAGTACCAGTCAAAAATGTGGATACTCCGACTCCAAGGTTTTTCGAGATTTTTACTATTTTCTACATTGTAACTAAAACTATGAAATAACACATATGGAATCATATACTGTAGTAACCAAAAAAGTGTTAAACTTGTCAAAATATGTTTTAGATTTTAGACTTTGACTTGTTCAACACAGACCTCTATCCTATGCTAGCTTGCTACCGATGGCCCGGCTAGCTGTCTGAATCGCCGTGACCCCAACCAACCTCACTACTCACTGGACCCTTATGATCACTCGACTAAGCATGCCTCTCCTTAATGGAAATATGCCTTGTCCATTTCTGTTCTGGTTAGTGTTTATTGGCTTATTTCACTGTAGAGCCTCTAGCCCTGCTCACTATACCTTATCCAACATTTCAGTTCCACCACACACACTTGCAATGACATCACCTGGTTTCAATGATGTTTCTAGAGACAATATCTCTCTCATCATCACTCAATACCTAGGTTTACCTCCACTGTATTCACATCCTACCATACCTTTGTCTGTACATTACACCTTGAAGCTATTTTATCGCCCCCAGAAACCTCCGTTTACTTTCTGTTCCGGACATTCTATACGACCAATTCTCATAGCTTTTAGCCGTACCCTTATTCTATTCCTCCTCTGTTCCTCTGGCGATGTAGAGGTGAAACCAGGCCCTGCAGTGCCTAGCTCCACTCCTATTCCCCAGGCGCTCTCTTTTGATGACTTCGGGAACCGTAATAGCCTTGGTTTCATGCATGTTAACATTAGAAGCCTCCTCAAATTTGTTTTATTCACTGCTATAGCACACTCTGCCAACCCGGATGTTCCAGCCGTATCTAAATCCTGGCTTAGGAAGATCACCAAAAATTCTAAAATCTTCATCCCTAACTACAACATTTTCAGACAAGATAGAAAGGCCAAAGGGGGCAGTGTTGCAATCTACTGCAAAGATAGCCTGCAGAGTTCTGTCCTACTATCCAGGTCTGTATCCAAACAATTTGAACTTCTACTTTTAAAAATCCACCTCTCTAAAAACAAGTCTCTCACCGTTGCTGCCTGCTATAGACCACCCTCTACCCCCAGCTGTGCTCTGGACACCATATGTGAACCCCCATCTATCTTCAGAGCTCGTGCTGCTAGGCGACCTAAACTGGAACATGCTTAACACCCCAGCCATCCTACAATCTATGCTTGATGCCCTCAATCTCAAACAAATTATCAATGAACCTACCAGGTACCACCCCAAAGCCGTAAACACGGGCACCCTCATAGATATCATCCTAACCAACATGCCCTCGAAATACACCTTGGCTGTTTTCAACCAAGATCTCAGCAATCACTGCCTCGTTGCCTGCATCTGTAATGGGTCAGCGGTTAAAAGACCTCCACTCATCACTGTCAAACACTCCCTGAAACACTTCAGCGAGCAGGCCTTTCTAATCGACCTGGCCGGGGTATCATGGAAGGATATTGATCTGATCCCGTCAGTAGAGGATGCCTGTTTTTTTTTTAAATGCCTTCCTCACCATCTTAAATAAGCATGCCCCATTCAAGAAATTTAGAACCAGGAACCGATATAGCCCTTGGTTCTCTCCAGACCTGACTGCCCTTAACGAACACAAAAACATCCTATGGCATTCTGCATTAGCATCGAACAGCCCCCGTGATATGCAACTTTTCAGGGAAGCTAGAAACCAATATACACAGGCAGTTAGAAAAGCAAAGGCTAGCTTTTTCAAGCAGAAATTTGCTTTCTGCAACACAAACTCAAAAAAGTTCTGGGACACTATTAAAGTACATGGAGAATAAGAACACCTACTCCCGGTTGCCCACTGCACTGAGGATAGGAAACACTGTCACCACCGATAAATCCACTATAATTGAGAATTTCAAAAAGCATTTTTCTACGGCTGGCGATGCTTTCCACCTGGCTACCCCTACCCCGGTCAACAGCACTGCACCCCCACAGCAACTCGCCCAAGCCTTCCCCATTTCTCCTTCTCCCAAATCCAGTCAGCCGGTGTTCAGAAAGAGCTGCAAAATCTGGACCCCTACAAATCAGCCGGGCTAGACAATCTGGACCCTTTTTTTCTAAAATGATCTGCCGAAATTGTTGCAACCCCTATTACTAGCCTGTTCAACATCTCTTTCGTGTCGTCTGAGATTCCCAAAGATTGGAAAGCAGCTGCAGTCATCCCCCTCCTCAAAGGGGGGGACACACTCTTGACCCAAACTGCTTCAAACCTATATCTATCCTACCCTGCCTTTCTAAGGTCTTTGAAAGCCAAGTCAACAAACAGATTACCGACCATTTCGAATCCCACTATAACTTCTCCGCTATGCAATCTGGTTTCTGAGCTGGTCATGGGTGCACTTCAGCCACGCTCAAGGTCCTAAATGATATCTTAACCGCCATCGATAAGAAACAATACTGTGCAGCCGTATTCATTTACCTGCCAAAGCTTTCGACTCTGTCAATCACCACATCCTCATCGGCAGACTCGATAGCCTTGGTTTCTCAAATGATTGCCTCGCCTGGTTAACCAACTACTTCTCTGATAGAGTTCAGTGTCAAATCGGAAGGGCCTGTTGTCCGGGCCTCTGGCAGTCTCTATGGTTCAATTCTTGGACCGACTCTCTTCTCTGTATACATCAATGATGTCACTCTTGCTGCTGGTGAGTCTCTGATCCACCTCTACGCAGACGACACCATTCTGTATACTTCTGGCCCTTCTTAGGACACTGTGTTAACAACCTTCCAGACGAGCTTCAATGCCATACAACTCTCCATCCATGGCCTCCAATTGCTCTTAAATACAAGTAAAACTGATTGCATACTCTTCAACCGATTGCTGCCTACACCCGCATGCCCGTCCAGCATCACTACTCTGGACGGTTCTGACTTAGAATATGTGGACAACTACAAATACCTAGGTGTCTGGTTAGACTGTAAACTCTCCTTCCAGACTCCCATCAAACATCTACAATCCAAAGTTAAATCTAGAATTTATTTAGCAAAAAAGCATCCTTCACTCATGTTGCCAAACACACCCTTGTAAAACTGACCATCCTGCCGATCCTCGACTTCAGCGATGTCATTTACAAAATAGCCTCCAATACCCTACTCAATAAATTGGATGTCTATCACAGTGCCATCCGTTTTGTCACCAAAGCCCCATATACTACCCACCACTGCGACCTGTTGGCTGGCCCTCGCTTCATACTCAATCGCCAAACCCACTGGCTCCAGGTCATCTACAAGACCCTGCTAGGTAAAGTCCCCCTTATCTCAGATCGCTGGTCATCATAGAACCTACCTGTAGCACGCGCTCTAGCAGGTATATCTCTCTGGTCAACCCCAAAACCAATTCTTCCTTTGGCCGCCTCTCCTTCCAGTTCTCTGCTGCCAATGACTGGAACGAACTACAAACATCTCAAACTGGAAACACTTATGTCCCTCACTAGCTTTAAGCACCAGCTGTCAGAGCAGCTCACAGATTACTGCACCTGTACATAGCCCATCTATAATTTAGCCCAAACAACTACCTCTCCCCCTACTGTATTTATTTATTTATTTTGCTCCTTTGCACCCCATTATTTTTCTCTACTTTGCACATTCTTCCACTGCAAATCTACCATTCCAGTGTTTTACTTGCTATATTGTATTTACTTCGCCACCTTGGCCTTTTTTACCTTTACCTCCCTTATCTCACCTCATTTGCTCAAATTGTATATAGACTTATTTTTCTACTGAATTATTGACTGTATGTTTGTTTTACTCCATGTGTAACTCTGTGTTGTTGTATGTGTTGAACTGCTTTGCTTTATCTTGGCCAGGTTGCAATTGTAAATGAGAACTTATTCTCAACTTGCCTACCTGGTTAAATAAAGGTGAAATAAATAAATAAAAATGTCATAGTTGAGTAGCCAACCTTTGCCTTGATGACAGCTTAGCATACGTTTGGTATTCTCTCAACCAGCTTCATGGGGAATGCTTTTCCAACAGTCTTGAAGGAGTCCCCACATATACTGAGCACTTGTTGCCTGCTTTTCCTTCACTCTGCGGTCCCTCACTCTGCGGTCCCTCACTCTGCGGTCCCTCACTCTGCGGTCAAACTCTACGCAAACAATCTCAAGTGGATTGAGGTTGGGTGATGTGGAGTCCAGGTCACCTGATGCAGCCCCATCATTCTCCTTCTTGGTCAAATAGCCTTTACACAGCCTGTATGCGTGTTGAGTCATTATCCTGTTGAAAAACAAATTATAGTCCCACTAAGCGCAAACCAGATGGGATGGCGTATCACTGCAGAATGCTGTTGTAACCATGCTGGTTAAGTGTGCCTTGAATTCTAAATAAATAAATTGACAGTGTCACCAGAAAAGCACCCCCACACCATTACCCCTCTTCCTCCATGCTTCAAGGTGGGAAGCACATATGTGGAGATCATCCATTCACCAAAAATCTCAAATTTGGACTCATCAGACAAAAGGACAGATTTCCACCAGTCTAATGTCCATTGCTCGTGTTTCACGGCCCAAGCAAGTCTATTCTTCTTATTGGTGTCCTTTGGTAGTCGTTTCTTTGCATAAAAATTGACCATGAAGGCCTGATTCACGCAGTCTCCTCTGAACAGCTGATGGTGAGATGTGTCTTACTTGAACTCTCGTTTGCGCTGTTCTGTGAAGGGAGTAGTACACAGCATTGTACGAGATCTTCAGTTTCTTAGCAATTTTTCGCATGGAATAGCCTTAATTTCTCAGAACAAGAATAGGCTGATGAGTTTCAGAAGAAAGTTCTTTGTTTCTGGACATTTTGAGCCTGTAATCGAACCCACAAATGTTGATGCTCCAGGTACACAACTAGTCTAAAGAAGGCCAGTTTTATTGCTTCTTTAATCAGAACAGTTTTCAGCTGTGCTAACATAATTGCAAAAGGGTATTCTAATGATCAATTATCCTTTTAAAATTATAAACTTGGATTAGCTAACACAATTTGCCATTGGAACACAGGGGTGATGGTTGCTGATAATGGGCCTCTGTACGCCTATGTAGATATTCCATTTTTTTTAAATCAGCCGTTTCCAGCTACAATAGTCATTTACAACATTAACAATGTCTACACTGTATTTCTGATGAATTTGATGTTATTTTTTAATAGGAAAAAAATTGGCTTTTCTTTCAAAAAGAAGGACATTTCTAATCGACCTCAAACTTTTGAACGTTAGTGTGTGTGTGTGTGTGTGTGTGTGTGTGTGTGTGTGTGTGTGTGTGTGTGTGTGTGTGTGTGTGTGTGTGTGTGCCCCATTAGTAGAGAGCAGTGGGAGTATGAGTATGCTGTGCCCCCAGGCGGAAGGAGAGAGTTCCTATGATGAGTCTGACAGTACTGCTCCATGCTGCTTAAATCCTCTCTTCTCCTTCTTCTCAATCCCTCTCTCTTTCTCCACCCTTATAAGGCCAGAGTGCTTTTAGAACCCCCTCCTCTCAACTTCAAACTCCTTCCCTCTCTCTCTCTTTCACTCTCTTCATCCCTCTCTCTCTCCCACCGTCTCCCTCTCTGAGCTGGTGATTAGCACTGTAGAGGTCAGAGCGTGTGAACTCTGGGTGAAGGCTCTGAAATGGAGCTACTTTGGCTCTCTCCCAGCCTTCGTAGAACACACAAACACACACTAATCTCTCCTAACACACACACACTTCCATCAGCCTGAAAGCACTGCAGCAACAGGATTTCTGACATGCTTCTTTCAAGAGGTTCAACATTTGTTCTCAAGCAAAATACTTCAGCCTAAACAAATGCTTCTCCGACAAAAATGTCTTGAAGGGTGTGTCTCTAATCTCCAATGCCACTGACCACACTATCTCACACAGAGAGAGAGAGAGAGAGAGAGAGAGAGAGAGAGAGAGAGAGAGAGAGAGCAATGTCCTGATAGTAAGCCACCCACACAAACATATGTTTCATATTCTCACAGGAAACTAGTATTGCAGACACTCCCACGTACGCACACACGCACGCACACACACACAGCACTGACGATCTGTGAACAGCTGTCAGTCAGCAGTAGGTCCTTGCAGTGCAGATATGCTGTAGCTCCTCTCCTCCAACAATGGATCTAGAAGGACTAGGAACATGCTGATTTTCACAGCTAACTCTCCAGTGTTAAATCAACACTGAGAGTGTTCATTTTAACAGTGGTTCAGTGTCTATGCTGGTCCACACTTTTCAGTGTTAAATTAACACACTACTTAGTGTCAAACCTTATTTGCATATTTCCCAGAGTGCCTTGCCTTTCAATTAAATTGTAGAGTTACCACCCATGACTTTATTTGTTAGTGACAGAGACATGGTTGTTGACATTGATCCATTTTTAGTTGTGGTTTTCTTCAAGTGTCACTCTAAGCAAATATGTTAATATTATTATTTAAAGCACTGCAACACATATTACATAAGATCTTATTTTGAGGGCCTAGAGTTTCCCCAACACAGTGGCCTGAAACTCTAGTTTTACAATCAGGCCTGCAAGTCAAATTATGCTGGCTTGTAAAAAGTGCCATTTGAACCCAGCCAGAGCAGGTATAGCCAACATTTTGAGTTTGTCTTCACCCGCAACCTACGAGACTAGCTCGACCATCTAAACTGAAATAACCATTTCAGTGATGGGTGCAATAACAGATTGGATTAGTTTAGAAAAAAATGTATGTTATTTATATTTGAGTAGCATACGATTAATTCATGAATCAATCAATAAATATTGAAAGATACAATTCCAAAAAAAAATCCACCTTCAACAGAGCATGCAGGGAAATATGATAATGATGGGCGTGGTTTTGGTTTAACACTGGTTATTAACACCAACACTTGAGTTATTTTATTTACAGAGTTAATTGAACACCTGAATCAACACAAGACATGTTATACTGCAAAATCAACACTAGGAAACACTGGCCAATTTGCTGTGTGGACTTCATCCCTTTTCACTCTCTTTCCTTCTCCCCCTCTCTTTACCTTCCCACTCTCTCTCTCCATCCCCCTCACCTTCTCTCTGTCCTTCCCCCTCTCCTTCCCTCTCTCCATCCCCCTCTCCATCCCCCTCTCCTTCCCTCTCTCCATCCACCCTCTCCTTCCCTCTCCATCCCCCTCTCCTTCTCTCTCTCCTTCCCCCTCTCCATCCCCCTCTCCATCCCCCCTCCTTCCCCTTCCATCCCTCTCTCCATCCCCCTCTCCATCCCGCTCTCCTTCCCCCTCTCCATCCCCCTCTCCTTCCCTCTCTCCATCCCCCTCTCCTTCCCTCTCTCCTTCCCCCTCTCCTTCCCTCTCTCCTTCCCCCTCTCCTTCCCTCTCTCCTTCCCTCTCTCCTTCCCCCTCTTCCTTCTCCTCCCCCTCTCTCTCTCTCCCCCCTCTCCTTCCCTCTCTCCCCCATCCCCTCTCTCTCCCCCTTCCTCTCCATCCCCCTCTCCTTCCCCTCTCTCCATCCCCCCTCTCCTTCCTCTCTCCTTCCCCCTCTCCATCCCCCTCTCCATCCCCCTCTCCTTCCCTCTCTCCTTCCCCCTCTCCTTCCCTCTCTCCATCCCCCTCTCCTTCCCTCTCTCCTCTCTGTTGCCATACGGTGCTGGCAGTGTATTGTTCCTCTGACTAATTTTACAGACCTGCTTCTGTTTACTGCATGTTAAATATGTAACACTCCTCTACATCACAATGCAACACTTCTATAAAATACGCAACCTCACCCAGGCATATCTCTCTCTCACACACACACACACACACACACACACACACACACACACACACACACACACACACACACACACACACACACACACACACACACACACACACACACACACACACACACACTGATCCCCTTGTTAGTGTGTCTCAGAGGTAGAGAGTCAGTGAGGTGAGATGAGGTACAACTAATCAGCATCTCATTACAGAAGATTAGACGACAGAGACACAAAATCTCCCCTACAGGAATAGAACAGGTGTCATAAACACACCAAACACATCTGAGACACATACTCAGACCAAGAAAGATGCTAATGGCACAGACAGACTCACTCCTAATACTCAATGTGTCAACTATCACAGAGCTATGGTTCCAGTATCATTCTCTATCTCCCAGTCCCCCCTTACCACTCTCCCTCTCAGCAGGTTGGAGGATTACGTGGACCAGCATTCCTCTGTGTGACGGACCCATTCATCATGTGACCCACCTGCTGGCTGCACCTGTCTTGTTGCGGGCTGTGGTTGCAATGCGGCGTGGGTAATCTTCCAGGGCCTGAGGGCGCACGTCAAAACGCAAATCCGTTTCTCTTTCTCTCTCTTTCTCACTCCCACTCTCTTCCTCTCTCTCTCTCTCCATCCCTCCCTCCACCCTTTCTTCCTCTCTCTCTCCATCCCTCCCTCCACCCTTTCTTCCTCTCTCCCTCCACCCTCTCTCTCCTTCCCTCTCTTCCGTCCTCCATTTCTCTCTCTGTCTATCTGATTTATTAGCCGTAGAGCCTGGGGAGCAGGAGGTAGCTGTTTCTGTCAAAGGATTTCATGCTTGCAGGAACACAAGTGTCATTTAACCAGGCAAAGGGGGGAAAAACGTTCCTTGTTGTTCAAAAATGAATTTCAAGCCTCATCTGCTCTTCCTGAATTCCCCCGTTCACGGGCTAACACCCCTGAGAAAACACGTACACACGGAGTGTGTGTGGGTGGTGGGGGTGGGGGGGTGTAAGAGATAGACAGAGAGAGAGGACAGAGATAAAGAGAGGGAGAGAAGGGGAGAGAGTGAGTGAGTGAGTGAGTGAGTGAGTGAGTGAGTGAGTGAGTGAGTGAGTGAGTGAGTGAGTGAGTGAGCGAGTGAGAGTGAGGGAGGAATCAGGGGGTTCCCCATCAGTGCACCCCAATGTCCTCCTCTCTCACCTCGTAAAGGCAGACATTACCGTGCCAACGGCCCCAAACTGAGACTCAACTTAAGCTTTATCACTCAATCTACTGACTCCCCTCAAGCTTAACTACTGTGGCTGGGACATCATAAAACACCATAGAGAATGAATGAACTTCAGGTACAACTTATCCATCTAGTCTGGTGAGACAGTGCCAGAGTACTGCAATCAGTGACAATCCAGCCAACTCCATACACAGGTGTGTGTGTGTGTGTGTGTGTGTGTGTGTGTGTGTGTGTGTGTGTGTGTGTGTGTGTGTGTGTGTGTGTGTGTGACCGCGCGTGCGTGTGTGTGTGTGACCTGCGAGCTAGGTGATAAAGTGAGGTTCGGGGTGACCTAGAGCTGTTTAATAACATCATCAAACCACGACTCATCCCATGGTTTTTTCACAACCCCCCGAGGGCTGCTCCACGCTTTCACAACCCCCCCCGAGGGCTGCTCCACGACTCACAACCCCCCCCAGGGCTGCTCCACGCTCCATGACTTCACGATGGTCTCTATCATTGAATGGTCATAAATGGAGGGCAAAGTGACGGCCAGATATGTGAATTAACACACAGGTATCAGACAAGAGGGAATAGAATAGAATTCCTTCTTGCGAAGGAAATGTGTCTTTTGCTCGGCTTCCAGAGTGCTTTTCAAGAGGCTCAAAGCACTTTGTAAGGGGTAAACTCACCTCATCCACCACCAATGAGTATCCCGAGTATAGCTCGCTGTGTCTGTCCATGGAGGATGGAGAGAGTTTTGTATGCACTCCCAGATATAGGTGCACAGATGTAGAGTAGAGCAGGCCAGTAAAGCTACAGCAGGATGAATATTTTAGTGGATAAAAGGCTAAAGGAGCATCGCTTCCATATCTTCCTCTTTCCCTCTCGCTACCTGATTAATATTACATGAGGAGCCGGGTGGCCTTTCTGAGTGGAGATTTGTTCAGTTTATTGTACACTAACACTCTCTGGTCCTCTGACACACACACAAATACACAAACACACCATTGAGTCAATTTGCGATTCGTAATTACTGGCACACAGGAAATGTTTGGGGGGAGATTACGTGACTAATTCCCCAGGAGCCACTTTTAACCAGAAACCACGTCTTTCACAACACTGCTTGCCCTCCACAGGGAGGAGAGGTGCTGTGTGCCATTCTGACGGCTGGTAATGGTTGTGGCTCACGCTCTGAGGAACACCGCAGAAGGAAGGAGGGAGGGAAGAGAGGAGGGGGAGGAAGACGAGAGGAGAACCACACCATACTACTCAAGGATGGAGTGAGAGGTTGCACTTTGGGATTGAATGATGGAGGGATAGAGTGAAGGAGAGAACCATGATGCATTTAGGGAGAGATGAAGGGAGGAAAGGAGGAGTGCAGACGACGGAGGAGAAGAGAGCCGTGGCGCGCAGTGTGATGGAGAGGAGGAAGGAAGGAAGGAAGGAAGGAAGGAAGGAAGGAAGGAAGGAAGGAAGGAAGGAAGGAAGGAAGGAAGGAGGGGTGCAGACTACGGAGGAGAAGAGAGCCGTGGCGCGCAGTGTGATGGAGAGGAGGAAGGAAGGAAGGAAGACGACAGAGGAAGGAGAGCCGTGGCGGCAGTGTGATGGAGAGGAGGAAGGAAGGAAGGGTGCAGAGGACAGAGAAGAGAGCCGTGGCGCGCAGTGTGAAGGAGGAAGGAAGGAAGGAAGGAAGGAAGGGGTGCAGACGACGGAGGAGAAGAGAGCTGTGGCGCGCAGTGTGATGGAGAGGAGGAAGGAAGGAAGGAAGGAGGGTGCAGACGACGGAGGAGAAGAGAGCCGTGGCGCGCAGTGTGATGGAGAGGAGGAAGGAAGGAAGGAAGGAGAGACGAGGAGGAGAAGAGAGCCGTGGAAGGCAGTGTGATGGAAGGAGGAGGAAGGAAGGAAGGAAGGAGGGGTGCAGACGAAGGAAGAAGGAAGGAAGGAAGGAGTGTGATGGAGGAGGAAGGAAGGAAGGAAGGAGGGGTGCAGACGACAGAGGTGAAAGAGCCGTGGCGCGCAGTGTGATGTGATGGAAGGAGGAAGGAAGGAAGGAAGGAAGGAGGGGTGCAGACGACGGAGGAGAAGAGAGCCGTGGCGCACAGTGTGATGGAGAGGAGGAAGGAAGGAAGGAAGGAAGGAGGGTGCAGACGACGGAGGAGAAGAGAGCCATGGCGCGCAGTGTGAGAGGAGGAGGAAGGAAGGAAGGAAGGAAGGAAGGAAGGAAGGAAGGAAGGAAGGAAGGAAGGAAGGAAGGAAGGAAGGAAGGAAGGAAGGAAGGAAGGAAGGAAGGAAGGAAGGAAGGAAGGAAGGAAGGAAGGAAGGGTGCAGTGTGATGGACGACGGAGGAGAAGAGAGCCGTGGCGCGCAGTGTGATGGAGAGGAGGAAGGAAGGAAGGAAGGAGGGGTGCAGACGACGGAGGAGAAGAGAGCCATGGCGCGCAGTGTGATGGAGAGGAGGGAAGGAAGGAAGGAAGGAAGGAAGGAAGGAAGGAAGGAAGGAAGGAAGGAAGGAAGGAAGGAAGGAAGGAAGGAAGGAAGGAAGGAAGGGTGCAGACGACGGAGGAGAAGAGAGCCGTGGCGCGCAGTGTGATGGAGAGGAGGAAGGAAGGAAGGAAGGAAGGAGAAGGAAGGAAGTGAGATGGGAGGAGGAGGAAGGAAGGAAGGAAGGAAGGAAGGAAGGAAGGAAGGAAGGAAGGAGGGGTGCAGACGACGGAGGTGAAGAGAGCCGTGCCGCGCAGTGTGATGGAGAGGAGGAAGGAAGGAAGGAAGGAGGGGTGCAGACGACGGACGAGAAGAGAGCCGTGGCGCGCAGTGTGATGGAGAGGAGGAAGGAAGGAAGGAAGGAAGGAAGGAAGGAAGGAAGGAAGGAAGGAAGGAAGGAAGGAAGGAAGGAAGGAAGGAAAGGAAGGAAGGAAGGAAGGAAGGAAGGAAGGAAGGAGGGGTGCAGACTACGGAGGAGAAGAGAGCCGTGGCGCGCAGTGTGATGGAGAGGAGGAAGGAAGGAAGGAGGGGTGCAGACGACAGAGGAGAAGAGAGCCGTGGCGCGCAGTGTGATGGAGAGGAGGAAGGAAGGAAGGGTGCAGGACAGAGAAGAGAAGGAAGGAATGGAAGGAAGGAAGGAAGGAAGGAAGGAAGGCAGCAAGGAAGGAAGAGAAGGAAGGAAGGAAGGAAGGAAGGAAGGAAGGAAGGAAGGAAGGGTGCAGACGACGGAGGAGAAGAGAGCCGTGGCGCGCAGTGTGATGGAGAGGAGGAAGGAAGGAAGGAAGGAGGGGTGCAGACGACGGAGGTGAAGAGAGCCGTGGCGCGCAGTGATGGAGAGGAGGAAGGAAGGGAGAAGGAAGGAAGGAAGGAAAGGAAGGGGTGCAGACGACGGAGGAGAAGAGAGCCGTGGCGCGCAGTGTGATGGAGAGGAGGAAGGAAGGAAGGAAGGAGGGGGTGCAGACGACGGAGGAGAAGAGAGCCGTGGCGCGCAGTGTGATGGAGAGGAGGAAGGAAGGAAGGAAGGAGGGGTGCAGACGACGGAGGAGAAGAGAGCCGTGGCGCGCAGTGTGATGGAGAGGAGGAAGGAAGGAAGGAAGGAGGGGTGCAGACGACGGAGGAGAAGAGAGCCGTGGCGCGCAGTGTGATGGAGAGGAGGAAGGAAGGAAGGGAAGGGGGTGCAGACGACGGAGGAGAAGAGAGCCGTGGCGCGCAGTGGGATGGAGAGGAGGAAGGAAGGAAGGAGGGGTGCAGGAAGAAGAAGGAAGGAAGGAAGGAAGGAAGGAAGGAAGGAAGGAAGGAAAGGAAGGAAGGAAGGAAGGAAGGAAGGAAGGAAGGAAGGAAGGAAGGAGGTGAAGAGAGGAAGGAAGGAAGGAAGGAAGGAAGGAGGAGGGGTGCAGACGATGGAGGAGAAGAGAGCCGTGGCGCGCAGTGTGATGGAGAGGAGGAAGGAAGGAAGGAAGGAAGGAAGGAAGGGGTGCGGAAGGATGGAGGGAAGGAAGAAGGAGCGACGGAGGTGAAGAGAGCGCGCAGTGTGATGGAGAGGAGGAAGGAAGGAAGGAAGGAGGGGTGCAGACGACGGAGGAGAAGAGAGCCGTGGCGCGCAG